>NC_041220.1:88994795-89027900 GCF_002837175.3 Physeter macrocephalus | reverse complement strand
CCCTCTTAGAACTGCTTTTGCTGCATCCCAAAGGTTTTGGGTTGTTGTGTTTTCATTGTCATTTGTTTCTAGGTATTTTTTTATTTCCTCTTTGACTTCTTCAGTGATCTCTTAGTTATTTACTAGCATATTGCTTAACCTCCATGTGTTTGTATTTTTTACAGATTTTTTCCTGTAATTGATATCTGTTCTCATAGCGTTGTGCTTGGAAAAGATACTTGATGCAATTTCCATTTTTTAAAATTTACCAAGGCTTGAATTGTGACCCAAGATATGATCTATCCTGGAGAATGTTCAGTGTACACTTGAGAAGAAAGTGTAATCTGCTGTTTTCGGATGGAATGTCCTATATTATCAATTATATCTATCTGGTCTACTGTGTCATTTAAAGCTTTTGTTTCTTTGTTAATTTTCTGTCTGGATGATCTGTCCATTGGTGTAATTGAGGTGTAAAGTACCCCACTATTATTGTGTTACTATCAATTTATAGCTTTTAACATTTGCCTTATGTATTGAAGCACTCCTATGTTGGGTACATATGTATTTTTAACTGTTATATCTTCTTCTTGGATTGATTCCTTGATCATTTTGTAGTGTCCTTCCTTGTCTCTTGTAACATTTTTTATTTTAAAGTCTATTTTATCTGAAATGAGCATTGTTGCTCCAGCTTTCTTTTGAGTTCCATTTACATGGAATATATTTTTCCATCCCCTCACTTTCAGTCTGTATGTGTCCATAGATCTGAAGTGCATGTCTTGTAGACAATATATATATAGGTTTTGTTTGTGTATCCATTCAGTGAGCCTGTGTCTTTTAGTTAGAGCATTAATCAATTCACATTCAGTGTGATTATCAAAATATATGTTCTTATTACCATTTCCTTAATTGTTTTGGGTTTGTTTTTGTAGGTCCTTTTCTTCTCTTGTGTTTCCCACTTAGAGAAGTTCCCTTAGCGTTTGTTGTAGAGCTGGTTTGGTGGTTCTGAATTCTCTTAGCTTTTGCTTGTCTGTAAAGCTTTTCATTTTTCTGTCGAGTCTGAATGAGATCCTTGCTGGGTGGAGTAATGATGGTTGTAGGTTCTTCCCTTTAATTACTTTAAATATATCATGCCACTCCCTCTGGCTTGTAAAGATTTTGCTGAGAAATCAGCTGTTAACTGATGGGAATTCCCTTGTATGTTATTTGTGGTTTTACCCTTGTTGTTTTTAATAATTTTTCTTTGTCTTTAATTTTTGTTACTTTGATTACTACGTGTCTCAGCATGTTTCTCCTGGGGTTTATCCTGCCTGGGACTCTCTGTGCTTCCTGGACTTAGGTGGCTATTTCCTTTCTCATGTTAAGGAAGTTTTTGACTATAATCGCTTCAAATATTTTCTCAGGTCTTTTATCTCTCTCTTCTCCTTCTGGGACCCCTACAATGCAAATGTTGTTGTGTTTAATGTTGTCCCAGTGGTCTCTTAGTCTGTCTTCATTTCTTTCCATTCTTTTTTTTAAAAAAATTCTGTTCCATGACAGTGAATTCCGCCCTTTTGTCTTCCAGGTTACTTATCCGTTTTTCTGCCTCAGTTATTCTGCTATTGATTCCTTCTAATGTATTTTTCATTTCAGTTATTGTGTTGTGCATCTGTTTGTTTGTTCTTTAATTCTTCTAGATCTTTTTTAAACATTTCTTGCATCTTCTCGATCTTTGCCTCCATTCTTTTTCTGAGGTCCTGTATCATCTTCATTACCATTTTTCTGAATTTTTTTTCTGGAAGTTTGCCTATCTCCACTTCATTTAGTTGTTTTTCTGGGATTTTATCTTTTTCCTTCATCTGGTACATAGTCGTCTGCCTTTTCATTTTGTCTATTTTTCTGTGGATGTAGTTTTCATTCCACAGGCTGCAGGATTGTAGTTCTTCTTGCTTCTGCTCAGTACAAAGAATGTTTTTGTTTGTAAAAATAAAAATACAATGAAAATCCTATTCCTATATTTTAAAATTCACTTTTCAACTGGAAGTTATGTAATGAAAATAAAGTACTTTTTTTGTAATACCATAATTGATATAATAGTGGTATGTAAAGAGGTGGTGGTGAGAACAGACTTGTGGTTGCCAAGGGGTGAAAGAGTGGGAGAAGGATGTATTGGGAGCTTGAGATTAGCAGATAAACAGCAGTGTTCTACTGTATAGTGCAAGGAACTATATTCAATATGTTTTTATAAACCATAACAGAAAAGAATATGAAAAATAATATACATATATATGTTAATGGAATCTTTGCTGTACTGCAGAAATTAATACAACATTGTAAATCAACTATACTTCAATAAGATAAATTTTAAAATTAAATATAAAAATGACATGGGAACAATTAAAAATAAAAGATTACTTATATTTTCAGGTTCAAGAATGTTTTCATTGAAGTACTGGCATATGAATTTGACACTGGGAAAAATAGAGGTTACTAGATAATGAAGGCTATTTCATCCAAGGAAGAAAGTGGAGTAACTTCAGAGAGATACAGAACAATTTATCATGTCCTTGAAAATGTAGTTAGTTATTTTTTAGGGTGCAGAGCAAAAGCATTGGAGACTAGGAGTTGAAAGTAAAAAAAATCAGGGAGTGAGGGCAAATAGTAAGGAAAACAAACAATTTTAAAGGAACACCAAATTTGTATGAGGTGTGTTCTCTACAAAAATCCTATGCAGAGGCTTTTGCAGTCTGTATTATCAATAAGAAACCTGACACTCAAGGACTTTAAGTCATTTTTTCAAGGTCAGTTTTCATTAAATATCATTACTAAATTTAAACTTAAGTCTGTCTGACTTCAAGATTCAATCTCTTTCCACTAGCCCATTCAACCAGATTGAGATAGGCACACTTTTATATCATGCTAATATACTCAGGTTTCCTCATGTAGGATTTATGGAGTCATGTAAATTATTTTTTAAAAATGTTAAAATTATGGTATGTGAAACAGAGTACAAAACAATGATCCTGGAAGGGAATAACATAATTCTAATGATGTAAGATTACATCCACAAAAAGACTTCAAAATACACTTCTACTGATTTATAGCTATTATTTATAAGTATTTCCTTTGTTCAGTTATGACAATTCCCAAGAAATGGTAACCCCCCAAATTTCCCACATTTTTGTACAATAATTTGTCCTTTTTTGGGAGTGTAGGAAGTTCACTGATGTTTGGAAGCTCAAGTTAACAAAATATAAAATGTATAAAAATATAATCCATCACTGCATGTTTCTTTTGTGGTTCCACTAGTTTAACATTATTTTTCTTGTGTGTGTGTGTGTGTGTGTGTGTGTGTGTGTGTGTGTGTGTTCAAGTGCATACAGAAGCACACTGCCAGCATCTCACAGAGTGTTTTAACATTGAGAATGAGAAGGGAATGCAAAGAGAGTCAGGGCAATTCATTTAATCACTCTTTTAGTATACACTGTAATTTAGAGAGTGTAGAGTGTCTCGGGTGCAATACTTAAGGAAAATGTCCAAAATCAATCAGACTAGGTAAATCTTTCTCCCTAAGTTGTATTCAGTCACGTCAGGAACAGTTTCAGTGTGTAGTCTGTTTGAAGCATGCTGTGAGAGGTAAAGTTCCCTGGCAGAATTTTCTCCTCTCTCTTCCCAATGCAGCGTCTAATCAGTTTGGGTGATTCCTTATCACTGTTAAAATCATGAATAGGAAATAGGATGAATAGTATCCTGTTTTAAGACTGTAGGAGTCAGAGAGTATGGATGACATCAGAGAAACTTATTCCTTTTACAAGAGCAAACATTGTGGTGCCTCGTACAGGGGCTCAAATTTCCTGATTCAGATTGATAATAAGCTGACCCAGACACTTATATTTATTTATTATTTATTTTTATTTTTATTTTATTTTATTTTTTTTGGACACATTACTTTGTCATTTTATTTTATTTTTATTTTTTTAACATCTTTATTGATGTATAATTGCTTTACAATGGTGTGTTAATTTCTGCTTTATAACAAAGTGAATCAGTTATACATACACATATGTTCCCATATCTCTTCCCTCTTGCATCTCCCTCCCTTCCACCCCTCTAGGTGGTCTCAAACCACCTAGCTGATCTCCCTGTGTTATGCGGCTGCTTCCCACTGGCTATCTATTTTACGTTTGGTAGTGTATATATGTCCATGTCACTCTCTCACTTTGTCACAGCTTACCCTTCTCCCTCCCCATATCCTCAAGTCCATGCTATAGTAGGTCTGTGTCTTTATTCCCGTCTAACCCCTAGGTTCTTTATGACCTTTTTTTTCTTAGATTCCATATATATGTGTTTGCATACGGTATTTGTTTTTCTCTTTCTGACTTACTTCACTCTGTATGACAGACTCTAGGTCCATCCACCTCACTACAAATAACTCAATTTCATTTCTTTTTATGGCTGAGCAATGGTTTTCTCAGGGTATATACCCAGTAGTGGGATTGCTGGGTCATATGGTATTTCTATTTGTAGTTTTTTAAGGAACTTCCATACTGTTCTCCATAGTGGCTGTATCAATTTACATTCCCACCAACAGTGCAAGAGTGTCCCCTTTTCTCCACACGCTCTCCAGCATTTATTGTTTCTATATTTTTTGATGATGGCCATTCTGACCAGTGCAGACACTTATATTTAAAGGCAAGGGAGCCCTTGGTAATTTTAATTTACTTTTAGACATTGATCCTATTACATGATAGGGATAAATATCTCCAAAAAGATCATAAAGATGGATTGGGAGCAAACGTGTGTCAGAGATTCTTTTATCTTTCCCAGATTTTATCTGAAATAATTGGTAAGCAAATAAAATGACTCCCATTCAACTAAATTGACCTTTTGTATTTGCCATTTGCATTGCTTATGTCTATGGCAAACTGTAGCAACACTAGGAATTTTAATAAAAAAATCTACTTTGGAAAGGACCTGCATTCAGGATAATCAAAAACTTCTGAAATTAGTCTTGCTCATTTGCAGGCTATTTCCTGCTGCACCTGTTCAGACAGTGTTCCAACTAACTGGTGATTTAACCATTCCCTCAACACTCTTGATTAAGAACAAGTCTTCATCAAACCGGTTGGGAGGCTCTCACACCTGTATTTGAGTTTAGATTTTCTTCCTTCAAAGGATGATCTTAAATTTTGTACAGAAGATTTTGTGCTCAGTTATTTCTCTGCATTTGTCACAGAGGGGATACATGTTACCACCACCCTATACAACGGGAAGAAATAAATTACTTTCACCAGACATTTAACCTCCTTTATTTGCCCTAAACTGAGGAAGAGTAATCAATAATAGGAATAGTTTTGTGAACATAAACTTTATTGTCAGGATCACCTGAAGCTCAAATTCCAACTCTGTCACTTACTGGCTATGAAGTCTTAGTTGAGCTACTGTAGCTCTTTAAACCTCCTTTTACTTGCCTGTAAAATGGGTACAATCATTCATCATTCCATGGCTTTAAGGATTCAGAAAGATTATGTATTCAACAATCTAACAGAACTCCTGAGGCATAGGAAGATCTTAATACACTGAGGTACAAAATGTTCTTTAATTTTAAACCAAGAAAGATTTAAACCTACCCACACTCTTAATTATTAATGTCCAATATTGAATTTATTCCTAAGGTGTCTCTGTCTGTTGCCAACTTGGGACTTCCTTTGCAGCAAACATCTTTCTCTCTTTCTCATTCCCTAGGTCCTGGCAGGTAGTAAGTTTTCTAAAATTTTTTTCAAAAATGATAATTTTATAAATATGTTGTATAACATTTAATGTTTTAGGAAATCACATAATCACAAAATATAAAGAGGGATATTGGGATTCTTGTGTTCATGAATGTAACTCTAAAAGCATGAAGAATGGTTTATAGAACTACATAATAATGTAGAAATGAATGAATGATTGCACGCTTTATAGCTAATTAAGTAAATGGGTACTTTTCAATTCTGGATGCAAAACTCTCTGACTTCAAATTTACCCACACAAACAGGACCATTCTTTAGGCAATTAGCTAATAGCACTTTTCTATTCCTGTTTAAATGTTATCAGTAGATGTGAAATCCACCTTACCACAATATCATCTTATTCTTATCCATTCAACCACCAATATCTCTTCATGCACATAGATTTTTTATTACAATATATCTTTAAAAAATAATCAGATATAAATACATAGATAATTTGAAGGGAAAACATGACATTTTGTAACTGTATTTGGAGATTAATTTTATAAATCGAAAAACCATATTGTATTTCACACCGAATCTCCACACTCCCTAATTAGACCTGATAACAGAACATCCCAAGGTAGATTACACTAGTACTTTTGTATTCATGATGTCTACACAAGTCTGTACAGTATACGCTGTTAGCCCATAAGCAATGGAACACATAGCAAATCCCATTTCAACACAATTGCCCTGAAGTAACTCAATGTTTCTAACTACAGCTATACTTCCAGATTTACTTCCATAATATATCTATGACTTTTGGGGGTCTCAAGCCAGGATAGAAACTCTTACTTAAAAGGAAAAACCTACAGCAAGTGGAATCAGTCATTTTTAGGACTTGTGTGTTTTTAGTTCTTCGGGGTCTGTACTACTTGAGGATGAGAGATAAGAGTTTAGAGTTTCTAACCAAGAACATTGTGCAATGGTTTTTTAGGATGCCTGGCAGACATATATTTGATTCTTTAACAAAATAATTTTATATCTCATTTCATTTCTCCTTCTCTAAAGAATTGACAGAACACTGCATCTTCCAGACTATAACAGTGGATTAAAATATACACAGATGTAAAGCTGAGCTTTCCAGATATTTATGTATGATGTTTTTTAAAGATCATTTCAGCTAGAAAACATGTTTCATAATAATAATAATACATAATAGCTTAGTGACTTTTTAATAATTTTCTTATACATATATGTTTGTTTCACAAAACATAACCTCTTATTTCTATAAACATAAATTTATCCCTTTCAGACTTCTTTTCATGGAGCATTTTGCTCTTTATTCAGTTCATACAATTTTGAATTTTGCTATAATGATACCATTCCTGTGGTTGAAGCCAACATATTTGTTTCATCTGTTTTTTGTGAAGTTAGCTACATTATGATTTTCCTTCCAAAATAATGTATTTTTCTAATATGAACTCTTCAGATTTTTTTTTTAGGATAACACTTTTAAGATCTGTAAAATAAATGCAGATGCTGTGTTCATTGCAAATTTGTTTTAAAAAAGATAATATACTGCAAGGCCCTTGGATATACAATAATTTGAGTTAAGAATATCACTCATACTTATTATGTCCTTTACTGGATGTTGAGTCTCTTGAAGGCAGTGACCGAGGCACATTGCCCAGGACATAGGGATATTATGAAATATTGGCTGACTTAGTCAATGAGAGACTTGCGTCTGGAAGAGTGATAGAATTTTCACAAGATTCTACAGTAAGAGGAAAAAAGGCATTTTTATGATTCTCAATGCAGTACTCTTCCCACTGCAACATGCCACTTCCTGAATGAGATTTTGGTACAACATGAAGTTTTGAAAGGAGACAGGATCATATTATTTCTGTGGGAAATAATGTTATCTGTGCCTCCAAGATTCTTGACAGGTTATCAAGGAGGAACTCTGTATGACCTGAAATGAATCTTTATTTGATCATCACTATATAAAAACAAAACTTAGCAGGCAAGAGCTTTTTATTGTCTCTTGAAAGAAGAGGTAGCATGAGCACTTGAGAAGACATATGAAGAGGACTCTCCCCTGAATCACATACATTTGGTCATTAATCAAAAATCTAACCCCTTCAGTAATTTAATATTTTGGGGGTTTTATCCTAGTGACTTCCAGTCTTAGATTAATGCAGAGTAACTGGATAAGAAGCAGAGATTTTTGAACTCTAAATGTTAAGCTAATTATTTATTGCTGATTTTCTATTCAATCGGTCTTATATTCATTGGGATGACTTGACCTCTGGTAGCAGCAATAGACAGGACAAACAACAAGGTAGAAAACTTCTGCTATTGCTGATATCTCAAGCTAATTTACCAAAGCCACCAAACAGAGAATGAGCCATTCCTGGTGACTCCTCTCATATAGTAATATTACCATGTTGAATAGCTGAGGCAAAGTGAATGCAGATACCTGGCTTAAACTGGCTATATGGGGAACATTTCAATAGAGGACCTGGCAGGTCTTCCTAAGATGTTCATAAACTCACATGTTAAGTTTAATATCTTTTAAATTCAATTTATCAACTTTTTATGATATACTTTCTCCACTCCAAAAACCTCTTCAAACAAATCCACAAAGCTTCCCCCAGGTAGAATTTGTCATACATTGTATTTTTTTCTCTTTAATTAATGCTTAATTCATTTGCCTGAAGCTTTTCTCACTATAATAGCATTAACATGTGCAAAAGACTTTGTAATCGGAACAAGCAGAATTGAGGCTGAAACAAGTTATTCTCAACTGGACGCTATGCTTCTTCTTATAGGATGTCATATGTGTTATTTGATCACCTCACTCTTATGGTGTTGATAAAATAAAAACCCTACAGTTTTCTCTTCATTTGTTTTCTATTTGTCAGAACATCTTGTTAATTATACATGTTTTCCCTAAATTACTGATATCACAGAACCTAATTCTACTAATTAAGCCTAATAGATTTGAACCTTAGGCTCAGATATATTTTACCACTTATAAATTGTATCTAAGAATTATCATTTCATAGTTTAAGAAAAGTATCTAGAGCAGGGATTGGCAATTTATGGCCATGAGCCAAATCCAATGTATTGCCTATTTTTATAAATAGAGTTTCATTGAAACACAGCCAAATCCATTCATTTTCTCTGGCCACTTTTGAACCATAATGACATTGCTGAGTAGTTGTGACAGGGACATTATGATCTATGAAGTCTAAAATATTTTCTATCTTGTTCTTTACAGAAAAGGTTTGCTGACCCCGGATCTGAAGTGGTCCACTGAGATTTTATTATTTGTGTAATCTCCCTACATAATTATATTATAAACATTTTATACTAATGCCCTATAAAATAACTTGTCTTGATTTTAAAAAAATATAGCAGCATATTGTAAGGAGGGTATTATGATTGAGTGCTCTTAGGAAATGTTACTAGTTGAGAAGCAGCAATAGTGTTTAGCATTGACTATACACAACTGAAAGGAAGCAGACACAATAACTGTGTTTCCTCATTCAGCAAGTTCAAAAATCAGAGAACTCTAGAACCTCTTCTGTGTTTTTTTATGCTATAAGCTGAGTTTATTTGATTGCCTACACCACTAAGAGAAAGAAGTTCTTCTTGCTATTAAGAAAGAAGTGGAAAGATAAGATTCTTAGATAGAAAGGGGCCATGAAATAGTCAAGGTGGAATGAATTCACTGGGTTTCCTTAAAAGTTCACACTTCAGGCATGCCTCACTTCTGCCAATGTAAAGAGGAGTGCAAATAACCTTTCTGGAAGATATCTGCAATCCCAGTGTGCAGAAAATTCAAGAAACATACAGAGATAAATGGGAACAACTAGAAAACTAACTAAAGTAAATTCATAATTTATTTCTTCAATTTATTCACACATTCATTTATTTAAGCAAAACATTTATCAAACTACTAGGGGCCATATTATGCCAGTCATTGAAGATAAAGAAGTAAATAAAAAGATTTTTATTCTGAAGCATCTCTAATTCTCTGGGTTAGCAAGATAGTGAGGTAAGGGGATGGAAGGGTGGATGAGAACAAGAGGAAGATAAAAGCAAGTGGGAAAGTGTGACTTGTTCTCATTCCAAGGTATATTAAAGATCTCTGAGGAAATTTAAACTTAAGAGCTCTTCACAAAAAAATGTTAGTTTGGGAACAGTTGTAGAAGAGATCAGATCTATATTTTGTGTGCGTGTGTGTATGTGTGTACATATTCAATCATATATTTATAAACAGGTTGAATTACTTAACAATTTATCTTGACCTTAATCTTATTATAATCAGTAAGTTTTTAAATTTCCGCGATGCAGTGTATTAAACTGTTCCCCACTGTCACTCAGGGACTCAATGGAACTCTGCCATCTCAAAATTGTGACTTCCAAGGAAATCTTCATCATTAACATTTGGTTACAGCAGGTAAGAGTGAGGCAGTAGAGGCTCATACAGGGGTTTTATAAGTCATGCCTTGACTTAGACATCAATTCTGCCTATACTCTATTGGCCAAAACTCACCAACACTGCCCCACAGGGTGCCAGGAGGTTTGCAAATGCAACCTCTGCCTAAGCAGTCACTTCTCAGCAATTCCTTTACACTACAGAACTGGTCCCTTTGATACAGCTGTCTCTATATCACAGTGTTTAAACACTGTTACTGTATCTTAAGTAGTTAAAGAATAATTCAGTTTAACTGTGATTAAACATGGTTGCTGTATCTTAAGTAGTTAAAGAATAATTCCAAGGACCATCAGAGTCTACTTTGTTTTCCTACAGCTATTGGAAACCCTTTTAGATCATCTATAATTATCTATCTGATATATGATTGTTTACAAATATATTTCATATTCCAGTATGGAATGCATGTTCTTGAAGATAGGAATTCTATGTTCATTTTGAAAAATCTTCTTCAGAGATAGGCCCTATCTATGATTGTTTAAAGTTATAGGATCACTACTATTTTAATTTCAACTGGCTATTTCAATGGATAGACCTGATGGATATTTACTTACTTTGGGTTAAGTTTATTGGACTCATTCTATGACATAATTCCTACACATTCTTATATATATATATTTTCTTTTTTTTTCAACCACTGCGCCACCGGGGAAGCCCTGTTTTCATTATTATTATTTTTTTGTGTGTGTGTGGTATTCGGGCCTCCCTCTGCTGTGGCCTCTCCCGTTGCGGGGCACAGGCTCCGGACGCGCAGGCCCAGCGGCCATGGCTCACGGGCCCAGCCGCTCCGCGGCATGTGGGATCCTCCCAGACCGGGGCGCGAACCCGGTTCCCCTGCATCGGCAGGCGGACGCGCAACCACTGCACCACCAGGGAAGCCCCCACATTCTTATATTTATAGAAGCTGAAGATTTTTGCATATTACTGACATCAGCTAACCTTTGTGAGCCTAATAACAACAATTCTGAGAAGGCACTTTTGAAGGCCATGGACACGACACTATATTATGATAAAATGATTAAGAATGTCTTGCGAGATTGCATCATTAAGCTATTACTGCCTTGCTCTGCCGTGAGATCATAGTTTACTTTTACTCAGCTTTTGATATTCACAAGCAGTTTTTTCTGGCCACTTACTGACTCTTGACAAGACTCTTACTAGTGCATTGATTTTGTTTTCCATATAGTATTTTCAAGCAAAGAAGCCATGGACTTGAATCTATTCCAGAGCAGTATGCTGTTAGCACCAGGATTCTAAAAGGATGTATATTGCTAGAAACATGAGTATTATTTTAATGGGATTTAATATTCTCTGAGAGCAGGTATATAAAATGTTAAATTAAAAAGGAAGTAATTATGAGTCATATATTGCTTATTATTTTTCCTTCCAGTTTGGTTGAGATATTGATATATGGTGCTGTATAAGTTTAAGGTGTCCGACATGATAATATCACTTACATACATTGTGAAATGATTACCACAATAATTTTAGTGACCATTCATCATCTCGCATAGATATAAAATAAAAGAAAAAATATATGTTTTGTGATGAGAGCTTCCAGGATCCACTCTCTTAACAACTTTCATATACAACATTCAGCGGTGTTAAATGTATTTATCATGTATCAATACATTACATCCTTAGTACTCATTTATCTTATAACTGGAAATTTGTACTTTTTGATTTCCTTCATCCAATTCTGCTTCCCCCCTGCTACACCCTATCTGTGATAAACACAGATTTGATCTCTTTTGTTTGTTTGTTTTTGAGGTATAATTGACCAACAACACTATTCAAGTTCCTGTTACACAGCATAGTGATTAGATATTCCTATACATTATAAAACGATCACTATTACAAGTCTAGTTACTATCTGTCACCATACAAAGATATTACCTATTTATAAAGGAAAATAATAAAATGCAAATCACTGCATAAAACTTTCCCTTCCCTGGTAGAGTAATAATAAATCAATATAAACAGGATGGTTAACATAATGTATTTCACAAAACAGAGGGTCAAAGTAAGCATGAGCTACTTTGGCATAAAACCAAACATTGAGGATATTCAACTTTTGTCTTTAAGGAGATCAAGCTAGAGTAAGACATAGAACATCACATAAGTAAAATTCTATCTAAAACAAAAATTCTATCTAAAACAGAATGCTTGAATTTTGCAAATGTGAACAACCAGTTCCGAGCAAAATCTCAAGATAAAAACTGTCATAAACACAGGTTAAAAATTTGAGTCAATTTTCTTCTTCCAGCCAAACACTGACTTTTGGAATTGAAAACTGTAAATTTCAATAAAGTAGATCCCTACTACATATCTGCCTCCATCTTTTTTTAACCAAAACTGTTACAATAATCTCCTAACAGACACTGTTGTCCTCTATAATCCAGTATCCAAACACAGAGCAGGTTGGTTTCCCTTAGGCAGTTTCCCAGACAGAGTAGGGAATATAAGATGTTCATTAGGAATCAATACCTCTGAAAAGATGTAGGAGGATGCGGGATTGCACCAAGGAAGAAGCTGAACTGTGATGCATGAACAACAAACACTTGACATAGGAATTCTAGAGGGAATATTGCACATAGAGGTTCTCCTTTGTTGGCTGAAATATCTAGTTCTTCCTGCCCCTGGGCTATGGAGCTCCCTGAGAAGGCTACAATTTCAAATGAGGTGGCTCTCTGGAGATCCTGAAGGAGCTGACAGTTGGAAGCTGTTTGCTGACTAATCCTTGAAGCTATGATTCTTTCCTGAAAGGTGATCTAAGCAGTATATTTCATGTCTACCACAAAACAGCAGCAGTCAAAATAAAGTTTTTGAAATATAAAACATTTTATATCTTTATTAACACATAAATCTTTAATGGCTTTTTCTGTGGTTCGTACAAATGTAACATGAAATACAAAAGATGGTATGTACTAACATCTTTTCAATTTTATCTCCCTCCTCTCTTCCCTTTGCTCAGTCACTAATTAGTATTTAGTCTTAGAATTTTTCAAGGAACATTTACTCTTCCCAGCTTAATGACTACTTATTCCCTATGTGTACAATGGTCCATAACCTGATTTCACTTGTACATTTTTTAGCTTCTAGGTCTCAGTTTAAATGATTGCATGCACATAGGCCTCCTTAGACAATTCACTATAGCAGTCATTCTCATGAAGGATATGTTTATTGTTTGTCTCCATATTATGTAATATGTTCTATCAGAGAAGTGATTACATAAATAATGTTGAATGCCATAAGACAATACAATTAGAAATTAATAGTAACATAACTTTAAAAGCCATGTTTTGTAATAAAATAACATATTGCAAAAGCACACTAGGTTTAAAAATGAAATCTAGAAATATTTAGAACTGAATTATTATGAACCTACTGTCAAAACCTGTGACCCATGGTTAATATAATATTAAATTACAGCATAATAGAATATGAATAAATAAATGTTACAGAAAATAAAATAGATAACCAAGAACTTCATTCAATAATTTCAAACACAGATTTTTAAGACATATTTATAAAACCTTCAAGGTACAATTAATTTGATTTTAATCAAGGTGTACCAAAAATCTTTTAAAAAATACCTCATTTATCTGTTACTTTAATAATGCCCTGTAATTATGTTTCCAAAACCAGATCAGGACAAAACAAACCAATAAAAACAAGTACAGGTCCATTTCACTGAGACATGTAGATGTTAAAATTCAGAGGAAATTATTAAGTAATAGTGCATTTATACTTTATGTTTAAAGAGCTTAATTCCAGGGATGTGGAAATGTTTCAATAACAGAAAAAAATAATGCATTACTATATTTGATAACCTTTAAATATTAAGGGAGAAAAAACATTTTCTTTTACAAGTTCTTTCAGAAAAATAAAACAACACAAATAAGTTCATCATTTATTTGTGATAAAAATGCTTAGTAAAAGAGTGGCGACTTCTTAAGAATATAAAAGTTGACTTTACTTACCAAAACCTATAACAAATATTACATTACATTACACTTAATAAGGATACTTTATACACATTCCCTTTAACATCAGGAATAAGAAAATAATAACTAATATTACTTTTTCTGCTACATTGTAATCAAGACCCTAGCCAATCTTATCCATGAAAAAGCAAAATAGAAGTTTAATTTATTTGAATATGATAAAATAATTTACCAGAAAATCCAATGGAATCAATGAGCTATTAGAGCTCTTTAAAATTTTAACAAGACTGCAGAAATGAAATAAAAATTTCACATGCAAAACTCAGTATCATTTCTCTACAGCAGCTATTATATGCCGGGAAATAAAAATGGGAATAAGGTAAGATATAAAGAGCAAGTAAAAATATAACTATCTAGAAACTATGTTACCAAGAATTAATAGATATTTCATGAAAAAATTTTAAATCTCTAATAAAGGAGGGATAATCATCTAAATTAAGGTTTCCCAACCTCAGCATTATTGACACTTTGTAACAGATAATTCTTTGTCATGTAGGGCAGCCCTGTGCATTGTAGGATGTTTTACATCCTTGACTAGGTGCCAGTAGCATCTCTCCAATTGTAACAACCAAAATACTAAATATCTCCAGATATTGCCAAATGTCTCCCAGAGGACAAAATTGCCACTGATCTAAAAGAATAAAAGAATGAAGAGATAATTCATAATTTTAAAAGAGATAACCTAATAATATAAAAAAGATGATTTACCTTTACAAAGTAATATATGATGTCAGTGTAATCACGATAACAATTTCATTTGTAAGATCCTTTATAAGCTTACTCTTACATACATAGAAATACAGAACAACGGGTAACTAAGTCAACTTTGTGAAATAAAAGGAATAAAGACTTGTCTAGAGAGGCAAAAACATACTTTCAAACTTCACAGTCAGAACCATGATAATATTTACATCAATAGCAACAACAGCAACAATAATAAGCTGTCAGCTAAAAAAAAAGAGATAAATAAACTATTGGAAAAAATAAAGAGCTAAAAGTAGATAGAGGCACAGGTGGAAATTTATAATATTCTAAAGGTGGCACCAATGCTGTATACTGGGGAAATTTCAGAAATTTTAGTATATGGTGTTAGAAAAACTGAATTAGCATACAGAGAAAAATAGTACTGAATTATTTTCTAAGATTCTAAGTAACATCAGGTTCTATTTTCTACATAAAAATGGATTCTGGTTGGATTAAATACAATATATAATTAATAAACATGTAAAATACCTTTCTGTCCTGGAGTGGGAAAGAGGTTTTTAAACAAAACTTCAAAAACATAAAAATGAAGCCATACATTATTAACAGATTATATCAGGTTTTTATTTTTCTGTTCATAGGGTGAATGAATGGTGAAAGTTAAAAGATTTATAATAAAATATGAAAATATACTCTAGATATCTAGATATGGCAATAAATTCATATCCAGAATAGACAGAGAACTCCTGCAAATCAACAAAGAAAATACTAAATAAAAATATTTTTAAATTGCAAGGAAGTAATAAAAACACAGTTTACAGAAGAAAGAGCTGCCAGAGCTAATGAATGTATGAAAAATGTTCATAATTGTAATTAAGCAGAGGAAAGAAAATCCGAGTAACAAAAAGATATGGCTTTGCCTATTGGACTGGCAATGATCAGAAAGCTGGAAAATGTCAAATGTTAGTGGGGATGTGAGTCTCACTGTTGGTAAGATTGTGGGTATTGACAGTCATTCTAGAAAGCTCAGTATGGGGACACGTGCACGGTCATTCATTTAAGCAATGCTCCTAGCCAGGGAAAGGCATTGGAAGAAAATTGTCCATTATTTGGAGAGTGGATAGATAAAATGTGGGAGATAACACCATGGAGTGTTATAAAGAAGTTAAAAGTTATGACTTAGATATATACACAGCATGATGGATAGATCATAGATATATAATGCTTTGTGAAAAAGGAAAAAGCATGAGAGAGCTAATATAATAATATTTGTTAAGCAGAAACTTGTATCCCATAGTTTAGGTAAAATGTCTTTCTGGTAAGAAGTTTTATTCTAAGTCTTTTGTAATTGTCATGTAGTTATGTTCCCCTGACTGCACCCCTCCTTTGGAGTCAAGTTGCCTACTCTACTTATTTGTATTTCTAATTACATTTTCATAACTACAGCTAGAATAAACCAAAATGTATGTTCAAATTGCATACTATCATTTTATCTTCCTTGTATCTCTATTTCCTTGTTCTCTGGTACCCTCCAAAGTGTAATAAACAGAAATATAATTTATGCTGTGCTTTCAAAATCTATCCTGTTGCCAGCTTCCCTCACAAGTTGGCAGCATGTCCCAGAAAGCCCTACACAACAAAGAAGACACAACTTCTCACACATATATTTTTTCTTATCATTTTCTCACAAAATGTAGAAAACTAAGGGGTCCATGCCTGGGTTCTTAATCAGATGAGATATGAGAGGGAACAATAACTCTGAGTTATTGAAAAAAATTGGATGAATTGAAAAAAAAAGTCATCTCCCGCATTTGCCTGATACAAATGACTTTTTGAGTCAGGGGACAGAAGGAATTGGAAAACTAAGACATCTTCCCATAATTTCAAGTTTTTTATTTCGTATAATTAATCAGAGTTACCATGTTAATATTCATGAAACCCCGAATATATTTTCCCACAATCCAGCTATATCTGTCTTCTAAACAGCATCCTTACATTTCAAATGTTTCTCTCTCTTTCTCTCTCTCTTTCCCTGTATATGAAAGAACATTATATTATATACATATTTAAGTTTGAATTATATATAACATAATGCAAAATATAAAAGATATTATAAAGTACTATATGTAAAAAGTAAAACTAACATAATAAATACACTGAAATTTTATAGAGAAATTATATATAGAAATTTAGATTATATATAAAATTGGAAAGAAATATATACACATATATATATATATAATTGCCTAAGAAATGGGCTATTTCTACAGGGCTTCAAGCATAAAGCCAATTATGTCCCTTTTCTATTTCATACTATCTTGTTGTTCTCAGTCCCTCATATACCTGTTCAAGCTTTTTGCACTCATGATTCCAGTAGCTGGCATTGCTCTCGACTTTGTTTTAACCAATAATATGAATAATATGATGATTATGTCTCAATCTATGTAATTGGAAAAAACAGTCGGCATTCCAGAGTAAAGGACTTTAGGATTCTAGAGCTCTCTTTTTAATTTGTCATCAGTCTAAATCTGGGTGGGTAAACAAGGTCAAGATGAATTCATCCAACTTCAGCATTAGATCAGCTTCTGTTTCTTCATCAATACTTAACTGACAGTTCTGCTGTTCAGCAAAATCATTCAATCAGGGCCAGGCGCTGTTCTATGAACTGAAAATCTAGAATAAAAAATAATAGATAAGGTCTCTGCTCTCATAGATCTTTCATTTTAATAAGCCAGTCAACAAATAAAGACAATCATTTCATAAACTGAAAAGAGCTATAAAGAAAAATGAAACGGAGTGATGTGATAGCAAGTACATGCCAGGCTTTTGTATGTGTGTATAGCTAGGAGGGGACCACTTGGAACTAGGTTTTGAGGAAAGACTGTACAAATGTAATATTTGAGTGGAAATCAATGGGAAAGAAAAATCATCCACAGGAAGACCAATGAATTGGAGACTTGATCTCATAAGTTCCAATGTGCTTTCTATTACTCTTCACTGTCTCCAATAAGATGGGCTATTTCTGTTTTTAAAAGGGCCCATATATTAATTTCCTCATTTAACTTACTGTATTTGGAGTTTATTGATTTTGTAGTTCTATATTTTCCCTCAAATCATTGTAAGAGATAAAGGGAAGATTGCTGAAATAATAACATTGAATTACCATATTCATTATTTCAATTATTCATATTTTAATAAATGCTATAGGGTGCAAACTCTCTAAAAGAAATAAGTGAAAGACTTTAATTTGTTCAATTGAAAGACATATCAAATATATATCTTGGTCATTACATAGATCCCGGACCAGGGCACAAACCCGTGTCCCCTGCATCGGCAGGCGGACTCTCAACCACTGCGCCACCAGGGAAGCCCTACCCCCACTTTTTAATTTTTTTCTTTTTACTGATTGCTCAGTGTTTTGTTTTGTTTTTTGTTTTTTTTTTGCTTGTTTATTTAGTTTTGGATGATTATAAAGCAACCAGAAATTTTTGATAGTGTGACCTACTGGAAGAAAGTTGTCTTAGGATACTTGAAGAACAATACAAGAAATTTAATTTCTTTCTTTCATTTAGAATTATGCTAACCATAGGTGAATTGCATAGAAAATCACAATGCTTCTGTCACCTGCGACTTCTTTTCTCAAAGGACAAGGAACAAAAGATTATTTATACCATCAGAAATCATCAGTCTCCCACTTCCCTTTCCCCCATTTTTTAAAAATTAATTAATTAATTAATTAGGCTGTGTTGCGTCTTCATTTCTGTGCAAGGGCTTTCTCTAGTTGCAGCGATCGGGGGCCACTTTTCAACGTGGTGCACGGGCCTCTCACTGTCGTGGCCTCTCTTGTTGCGGAGCACAGGCTCTGGACGCGCAAGCTCAGTAGCTGTGGCTCACAGGCCCAGTTGCTCAGCGGCATGTGGGATCTTCCCAGACCAGGGCTCGAACCCGTGTCCCCTGCATTGGTAGGCAGATTCTCAACCACTGCACCACCAGGGAAGCCCCTACCCCATTTTTAAATGAATGGATAATGTAGGCATCTGCCAATATCTGAGTGGTAGATTTTTTAAAGTGACATTTCTAAATATTCTAAGAAATGGTGTGGAAAGGAGTTGATAAGATTGGTGAAATTCAAAATGCAAAAAACATGATGGAAAATCATGTTAGGAATCCAAATATAAACATTTAAATGGAGACAACAGTGTTCAAGTTTCATAAATGTATAATAATTAGATTAGAAGCAAAATATGTGAAAGCAGAGAACAATCATATGTTAACCTAATCTGATGCTCAGAGAATAATCTCAGGTTCACTTGAAAATTTGCAGCTGTTCATAAATGTTTTAGACTGCTTTCATGCTTAGTTCATCAGTTGAAAAAAGTTATGCACATATTGTAAAATTCTTGTGCATATGTTACCAGCCCTTCTTTTGCTGTTTATATCACCACTAATTAACATTTTTAATAAAGACAAAAACACTGTTAGCATAATACATGAAAAATTGAAGCAGGTGTTTAGGGTAATAATTTGTATAAATAGCTATTTCCCTACACTAGCATCTAAATTATAATTATTAACTAGCTTTTTAATGGATCAAAGTGAAAGTCTTCCTTTTATTTAATTTAAGGAGAAAATAGGAAAGAAAAAATACACCACAAAAATAAATGCAGACACTAGAAAATTCTACTATTCTCATTATAATCCTAGTGTATACTACATTTAAAACTTATCCTTCTTGAAGTCCATCTGGTCCTCTTTCCTTCCACCACCTCTGACCTTGTGCTCTTCAATTCATTCTTGAAAGCATAGCTCTAAACAGAAATTTCCTTCCTGACTTTCTCAGCTCTTCAAGTTTCTTCTCCCATTAGAAGCAGGATGGGTTTTTACAGCACTTTGTACTATATTCCATTAAAATAGGTACTCACTAAATTAAAATTACTTAATAAATTTGTCCATATTGTCTAGTAAAAGAGTAAAGTACTAGAGGACTTATATCACCAGCACATTAACTTAAATTAACTTAAATTAATTAAGTTAATTTAGCTCATTGAAGTAAATTAAATTAACTATTTAAAGAGAGCTACTCACAGTACATGCATCACATATGATATGCCAAATTATGTGGATTCAAACTTACTTAACACTCAAAAATTTCATTTCTTATTCCTCTTGCAAAGGCTTTCTGCTACCCATGTTCAGAATCTAAATTAATGGCATCATTTGTCCCCTAGATGCCCAGGAAGAGACTGCAGATTTATCTATAATCTTTTTCCTCTCTCATTTCTGGTAGTCAATGCTCACAACCCATCACAACAACTAAAATTTAGTGAACATGTATTATGCTCTGGGCTGAGAATGTAAGAAGTGTAAAATACTGTATTCTAGTCATGCTCTTTTGAAATGCCTCTGTTATCACTCTTTCTAACACTTCAGTCCTTTGTCCTGTTCATCTTCTTATCATTTGCCTAGATGAATCTAATAGCCCTGATTTGGGTTCTCAGAACTCAGTCTTTTAACCTTCACACTGTAGCCAAACTTTTTTTCTAATAAAAATTGTTAATTTTTCTTTTCTTTTTCCTATAGGTAAGTAGTAGCTATAGTTGCCCTTTCTAGGTAGTAACTTAATTGTGAAATATATATCACATATTCAATTTTTAAATACTTAATTTTTAAGTATTCTAACCAACTTTGATATGACCCTGGCCTATTCTCTGTTTGTTTCTCATTCCATTATTCTCCAGTATACACAGAACTCTGCATCATCACCATGACAAAGTATTATATATAATTCCCCTTGGAAGTTTGATCAGATACTCAGAGTGAATTATAGAATAATAATTACTGTATTAGTCAGGGTTCTCCAGAAACACAGAACCAATATGCCATATATATATATATATATATATATATATATATATATATGTATATTCTAGATACAGATACAGATATAAGAAGAGACATTACAGGAATTTACTCA
Source organism: Physeter macrocephalus (assembly GCF_002837175.3). Taxonomy (NCBI): domain Eukaryota; kingdom Metazoa; phylum Chordata; class Mammalia; order Artiodactyla; family Physeteridae; genus Physeter; species Physeter macrocephalus. Next base: position 89,007,041 of record NC_041220.1, on the reverse strand, counting down.
CATGGTTATGCTGGCTAAGATGTCCCATCATCTCCTGTCTGTAAGCTGCAAGCACCAGAGAAGTAGTGATGTAATTCAATTAAGTCCCCTAAAGACTGAAGGACCAGAGGAGCCAATGGTGTCCCAGTTCAAGGCCAAATGGGGGTGGGTGGTGGTGGTGGTGGAGGGAACTTGTTTAAGTCTCAGATTCTGAAGACAAGAGCTGCAATGTCCAAGGGCAGGAGAGGATGGATTTCCAACTCCAGAAGAGAGAGAGAATTTGCTACTCCTCTGCCACTTTGTTCTATTTGAACCCTCATGGATTGGATGATCCCTTCCCACGTTGGTGAGGGTGGATCTTCTTTACTAGATCTACTGATTCAAATGCTAATCTCTTCCAGAAACATCCTCACAGATACACCCATAAATAATGTTTCATCAGCTATCTGAGCATCCCTAGGGTCTGTCAGGTAGACAAATAACATTAACCATTTAAAGTCCCCCTTTTGTCAGCTCCACACCTACATACATCTCCTTAAACCATACTTACAGCCCAGTTAATTTAACATGTAAAATTAACCATCACAATCACTGAGACTTATGTAGTATTTACCATATGTCATATATATCCTATGTGCTTTAGAAATATTAACTTGCTCAACACCTTGTGAGGTAAATATTAACATTTTACTCAAATTTTACATGAGAAAACTGAGGTACAAAGAATTTGCTCAAGCTTACTCAGGAATTAAATAGCAGGATGAGGATTAAAATTCAGAAAGTGTACACCCCCAACCCATATTCAGAAACAACAAGAGAGACTGGTTCTCTCACTGAGTTGCCATATAAGAGGTGCGAAGCACCACTGCGGTGTACATCTTATTTTAGTCATAGTAAAAATTCAACTACAATGTCTCATGACTCTGTAGTCACTTGACTTACACAAGAATGAGTGTTATATATAAAACTTGTGAAGATAGGATATATTTTACATTTATTAAAATGAGGTGGTTGTAGCACATTTTGTGATGTCAAATGAATGATGCAGTACTTAAAAATAAATTCAGAGATAGGGTTAGATATATGACTGTTATAAACCAATATTAAACTATTTGCCTAATGAAAAAGGAGAAATATTAAAACCACAAACTCTAAAATAGATGATTCAAATTATGTCCATTCCACATTGTGATATGCACAAAATATTTACAAGTTAATAATATATAAAACAATTTTGAAGATTCTCTCTATATTCATTCCATAGACATTTTTAAGTTTATAATCTTTAAATATATTTGTCTCATTTTTATGTATCCAATTGTCAGTTTTGCTGTAATCAGAGGTAAACGTAACTGAACATAATCTTCTAGAAGTTAAAAAAGATATTCTAAATCTCTATAATGTCCTTTTGATGGTAATAACTATTGATGGTAATAACTATTATTTAATGTAAAATATTTATGTGATTTTAGCCTATTAATTCTAAGATTATAAGAGAACCATTCCATAAATTGTATAGTTTTATTTTTCATAGAAGTTATTACTCTCTGAAGTTGTAGTGTTTATTTACTTGTGCATTTCTCTATAATCTGTTCCATAAATACAGTATAAGTTTCATAAGACAATCATTTTGTTTGTCTTATTCACCATTGAATAACCATAATCTGGAATAGTTGGGCCCACAACAGATATTCAAGTACTTCAATTTCTATACCCAGAGCAAGTGAACTTGACTTGGGGTCTGAGTGTTTGTGTTTTCCAAAAAGTCACATGTTGAAATTCAACCCCAAGATGATGGTATTAGGAGGTGGGACATTGGGGAGGTGATTAGGTTTTGAGGGTAGAAAGCTCAAAATGGGATTAGTACCCTTATAGAAGAGGCCCCAGAGAGCTCCTTTCCACCTTCTGCCATGTGAGGATACTATAAATAGATGACTGTTTCTGAATCAGTAAGCAAGCAGGCATCAGACACCAAATCTGCTGGCAACTTGATCTTGGACCTCCCAGCCTCCAGAACTATGAGAAATAAATGTTTGCTGTTTAAACCACTCAGTCTATGTTATTTTTGTTATAGGAGACTGAATGGACTAAGTTGGGGTCTGTGGAGATACATGAAGATTCATAGAAACAATCAAGAAGCCTGAGCAAATCCTATATATAAAATTGTATCTCCATTTTCTTTTATGTAAACGTGATTTTTAAAAAAGTACATGACAAAAGACATTTAGAAATTATACTATATTTATTTCTCTACCAAATCTACTTACACTTGTTCTGTTACCTCAAAATTTGAAAAGACAAAAAAAACAATAGAAAAATAAAGTTGTTTCAAATAAACAAATATAATGATTAAAGAAAAACATGAACTCTTCAATGACATGTACTATGAATAAACTACTACAGATTCTGATGTTTTATTATGAATGTATTTCATGCAATGGTTAAGATTCAGTTGCCTGCATGTTTGCTAATATTTTATACATATGTTTTAGATGATAAACTTTGTAGTCAGTGTTTAATTTTTACACACTCTATGTTAAGACTTGCTTAATGACTGTTTCTCTAAAGTGATATACCCAATTGAATTGATTAATCATTCCATTTAATATACATAAATGACATTATACCAACAGAAATTAAAATTAAAAACCTTAATCACAGTTGCACCCTGTTAGACCACTTTTTCCAATATTCTATTATAGATTTCACTGTTCATATATGTGTGTTTATGTCTGTATGCGTTAGTTTATGGTTTATGTAGAAGTTATCACAGCATAAATGTTTTCTACACAGTTGCATTATCTTCACAGATATTATTTAAATAAATTCATCAAATGCATTTAAATGATGTAACCTAATTTTTAGCCATGTTATATTGTTCAAGGACAAGCCGTTTCTAGATTATTACCATTGGAAAAAAAGTTGCAATGGATTTCTTCAGATATTGTGCTTTTCCTCTTATTTGAATGATTATCTTGGGATAACTTACTAATCGTCAAAATATATGAACATTTTAAGACTCTACAATTATTGTCAAATCACTTTCCAAAAAAGTTTTACCCTTTGCATTTAATGTTGCCTTTATTGTTAGTATTAACATCATAAATTGATTACCCTACTTCAAGGGCAAAACACTGAAGAAGAGAACATATTTATAAATCAAGGACAGTTCTTGGAAACCCAAGACACTGAGATCCCAAGGAAAGGGGACAATGTTTAATTACAATCCAAATATATAGGAATAGAGATTGATTTAATAGATGTATGGAGGGTGTAAACATCAATAAAAGCAGAGATGAATAAAATTCAGAAATAAAGAAGAAAATCGTTACTCAGTTTGGTTTACAGGAATGCATTACAAAAGAAGATGCCTGCTGTGGATCAGGAAGAATTCCACCAAGGACAGCCCTTCCCTCCCATGAAATAAGAAAGCTTATGAGTCCAATCCAAATGGACAACGAAGCAAACATTCAATAGTCTGCCCTTTCCTTGGATATATTTATGATTTTTTGTTTTTGGCTGATGTACAAATAAATGATGACTCTAATGTTTTATTTTAAAAGGTGAAAATATTTAATATGCTCTCTGGTAGGGGTCTCATTGGTTCCTGAGAAGATGTGGGCCACATCTACAACAGCTGTCTTGCAGAACGCAGGCAGCTGAGCTGGAGCTAGAAGGAAGAAAGGGTGACACCAGGATCATCTACAAAAGTGTGTGATGACATTTTTAAACTCTGCTTTAATAAATGAATGATAGTGACCTGTTGTCTTACTTGGCAATTAGTTTATAATTATTTTTAATGTATTATTTTAAAAGTAATATATATATAGTAGTTTTCATATTAATGTGAATAACACACTATTAGTACACCTTAGATTTTTCCAAATGTACTTTCATTCATCACATAAAATATTGTCAGCAAAGTCAGTGTGTGTACATGAGAAAAAGGAAAGGAGGGGGGAATCAATCCTTTAAAAAATGGGCGAAATCTATAGATTTATTGAGGCAGCTATTCACTATTTCTCCAAGCTCTATTTATAACTGCTATAAAATAATAATCCCCCTTTCTTGTTCACTTTTATAGGCCTATCTATAGGCCTTAGAAATATTGTGTTTGGATGAAGACATAGAAATCTTAAAAACAGTAAAATCTAGGTTTGGGCTTTTGGGCCTTAGCAGAGGAACCTGCTGGCAGAGGCTGGTATTTGCATTTAACCCCCAAAGAAAAGATTTATTATCAAATATTTGTGAGCTTTGAACAAAATTTTATGAAACTGGTCGATCACATATGTACAAATACAATAAGAATTCCAAAAAGTGTTCCATAATTTATTTTCTATTGTGCTTCTAAATTCTTTATCAGTTAAATCAAACTGAATTTTCCAGGTATTTTGAGACTTAATTGGCTCCCACTTGGGACCTAAGATAACTTAACTTGTCTAACCTGTAGTCTTCCTATTAAAAAAAAATAATGTTGGGTGTTGGTTGAGAATTTAATCCAGGTGATAAATAGAAAGTATAGTCTCCTGAAAATGATAGAGTGACAAAGTACTGTTTCTGTTTACTTTCTTCACCCTTCCCTCAAATTCAGTTAACCTATGTGAAATTATTATTAACTTTAAAATCAGTGGAAACTTGTTTTCCATGGCTTATAGGTTTAACAAGAATAAAGAATAGCTTTACTTGAATTTGTCAGGATATAGAGACCTTTCATGAACTACTAAATTTAACTCTCTTGGTTATATACTTTTGGCATCAAAACAATTTATTAACTTAAATAGGTGCTGTGAGAATCCAGAAGCAAGAGATGTATATGTCTATACTTAATATAGCAGGGTCAGATTCCGAAAGGTTGCATCTGTTAAGTGAATCTATGGGCATGATCTTTACTTGGGTATCAGATGTAGATATTTTAAGGTCTTTGTTAGCTGTGAGAACCATGAATTAGTTCAGCAAAAAATAAAAATTTCAATAGTATTTCAGAAGGAAGTACATAAGAGTAGACAAATTTCCCCAGTTAATATCCACCAAGTAATCTGGAGAAAATTCCATAATGGCAAACTTACCAAGCCAATTTTCTGGTAAAAAGCAGTCCATTTATATGTGCTCCAGGTAGTTTCAGAAAATGTGAAGATCTATCGAGTACATTTATAATTGTTAAGAACTACGAAACCTTTGGTCCTGTGTATCTACATAGTGAAAATAAAAAGCAATGAAGTGTAAGATGGTGTTTAACATTCTGAGTTTTGGAGTTAGACACCTTCAGAGTGGGTACTGGCTCTGCCATTTAGAGGACAATTGATTTTAATCTCACTGAGCATCTTCAATTTTATCTTCTCGAGAGTGAAGAAAGCATCTGTTTCATAAATTTGCCCTAGGCATAAATAAACAATGTGAATATAGAATGCAGTATGGTGCTTGTGGTAGTTGTTAAATAAATCATGGTGATACAGTGATTTAGGACATACAGATTATTTATTTGGCTTATCATGTTTAGAGGAATAGATGATATATAATATTAAAATATGACACAATATATAATAGCTTATTTTATTTACATTATATACTTTTCATACAATAACTTCATTTGAGGTCTCTTTACCTGATTTCCCCACTCACTCTTAATTTGTGAACTCATTTGATATATCATTTATGTATTGGCTTATTCTTCACAATCTATAGGATTCTCTCCCTCATTGTACACTAGATTATTGAGTAAAATACTCTAGGCTCCCAGAATACTGTGTGCTTCTTTAATCATGTTACATTTTACATTTAATTGCAATACTGGCTTAATTTTATATAATTCAATGAAAAACTCCAAGAAGGCATTCACTTTCTGTGTGTGTGTTTGTGTGTGTGATCCAGAGAAGGAATTCAGTAAAAGCCATTGTCTGAACTGAGATGTGTTAGGCTATTCAATCACACTTGTAGTGATGGAAGCAAAAAATGTCAACTCATTAAAAATGAAGGGGAATCAAACTTGTTTATGCTTTATGGTTAAAATATTTTATGTTAAATGGTTGTATCCTGCAGATATGTAAATGTTTATATCTCCTCAAACTGTTGAAATGACAAGAATGAATAATAATGTTGCTATCAGAAAAAAAAATCAACTATAAAACAAATACTCCGGACAAATTTTCTTTGGTTTTCAATTACTATTCCTTTATACCAAAGGGTTAAAGTAGGTAAATCACGGTTTAAGAGAAAGTCTAATAAAGTTTTTAAAAGAAACCCATAACATGTACACCTTAACTTATACAATGTTATATGTCAAGTATATCTTAATAAAGCTGAAAAGAAAGAGAAACCCATAATAAATTGTATATCCTCCAGGAAAATATTTTAGTATGTCATATGAATAAATATTAAGCAGAGAAGATTTTATGTTACAAAATATTCTCGTGACTTCTTCCCCAGGTATTTAAAAAAAAAAATACTACTCCTCTGAAAATTCTCAGTATCACAGAGAAGTAAAAGAAGACCCCCTCCCTTATTCACCCTCCTAATGAGACAGAAACTTTTCAGACAATTTAAGAAAATTCCTTATTTGTTTTTATATTTAAGAGCTATCATCAAATGGATATCTACTAGACAGTTGGTTTTGCTTCAAATCGTAAATCTGTCATGGCCAGCTTTATCATTTGCTGTCTGACACTTTCCAGTACTAATAATCTCTGCGAAGAATAAGAAGCTGGAGTGGAAAACTCTGTGTAAACCCCCTCTGTAGTACATTTGTCAGTTTCATGTTTTTAACTCTCGGCTGCTACTGTGGGGATAATTTCTAATTCATTCTCATTTGAAAGTCCTCATTTTATCTGCTTTTCAGAGTGCAGTGTTATCTGATGTTATTTCATGCTGAAATGAAACACTGACTGTATCAGTGGGGATAACTGTTGAGAAGAAAGAACAAAAGAATTGCATATATCTAACCGTCCAGAATTTTCACTGGGGTTGTGCTGAGCTAGAGGATTTACTTATATCCCAAAAAGATTGTTTCATAATATATAGGTTCCTATAAACTTTGAGACTTGTAAAGGAAGTAAGAACTCAACCACAGGTTTCACATTTGGGTGAAATTTTCAAAATGTTATTATTTTTGTCACTTTCTCTTTATTCCCATAAGAAAACAGTTTTGCATATGCCATAAAATTGTCCTTGGGAACTTTGATCTAAAGGACAAAACTTGAGTGTCTAATCTCTGAAAATAGGCAAAAACTTTACATTTATTGATCTAATTACTTTGCAGAAGTGCTCACAAAAGTGCAATAGGGAAAAAACATTTCAAGAAACCATGACACAATAAAAATGATTAATACTATGTAATCCACAGTTCAAAAAAAATTAACTACAAATTAGCTTTTTCTCTTAGATTATAATGATCCTGTTTCTAGAATACATTGCAAAACCAGTTTAATTTTAGATGAACTGAATATAAGAATATTAAAGAGTTTAAACAACCTGAACATATCTGGAAAGTCCTTTTAAAAATCATGTGATAAAATCCCTAGCAGATTTTAGTTTTAGCCTTATTTGGGACCATATGCAACCATTTTCAAACATACATCATTACTCCAGTTTGAAGGTAAATTAGATAATATTTATAAAACTCTTCACATCAATCTTGAAACATACTGTAATATAGCAGTTAGGGTAAAATAGAAATCAGGGTAGTAATAATAATAATTTTGGCATTTCCTTTTTGAAAAGGTAGTTTAAAAGATACTAATAATATTTGACATCAGCGATTATCAGAGTCACTAATGAATAGATTAGATTTGTAGTTTCCATTCTGCAATTTATGTCTATATGTAAATTATTTTATTAGAATTATAGCCCATAGCTTATTAAGACAAAGTTATTTATGTGTTAGGTTAATGTTTAATTGACATGCATAGAATTATAACCAAATGCAAAATAAGTAAAATGTAATAGTGTGTTTCATCTTAATTATATTCATATTTGTAAGGATTTTCTCTTCTTTTTCCTCTCTCAAAGAAAAAAGAAAATATTTCATAACAACCTTCATAATTTGAAACACCATATGGTTCATTATTCAATCCATTAGAGAAAATTGAAAAGAACATGTTGTTCTTTTGTAATGTCGTGATCCTCACTTCACCTTCCATTACACTGAAATTCTGACCTCAGAATTTCAAGGGGTTTGATCCCAGATCTTTGATCCTGGTTAGCAATTTGTTGGTTACCAATTTGTTAACCCTGAGCAATGCATTTGTTGTGCTTCTAGGTTTGATCACTTATATAAGAAATATAGCACTCTTGGCTGTCAAAATAATCATTAAATTTTGAATAGTAGATATATTCATATTTTATTATATGATAAGTGACAAATTAAAAAATAAAGAAGATAGTGCAGTCCAAGGTTACTTTTAAACTTAACTTATTCAACTATCTTGGAACACTATAATATATCAAACACTATGCTGTGGTGGATATGTCATAGAAACCCTCACTTATAAAGCAGGTGATTGGGTAGGGAAAAATGTGAAGAGAAATTAAAATATTTGATCAGAACCATTGTATACCAGTGCTCAAGCAATTACATGAAGTGAAATATTGACGACATAGGTAAGTATAAGTTGTAATGTAAACATGAATTGGAGACACAAATAGTATTAGGATCACATAGCATAAGTGAATAGAGAATCATTTGGTAAACCATTCAGTATAAGGGAAGTACAAGTGCAATTAGGGTATGACAAAAGCTTATTTCCCGATTCTGAGAGTTGTAAATTTAATTGCCTATAGATGTTGTATAGATTTCTTAACAGAACTGAGTGGACTAAATGGCATGTGTTTGGTCTCAGTATCCAGGATCAATAGAGAATACTGAAATGTAGTGAAATGGAGTGCAAGGTCCCTGTCTAAAGGGCACAGAGGCTGATATTCATCCGATAATTGTGATAATCTAGTATTGTTGTGTTTTCCACAAAATGTCCAAATATCTATGTGAAATCTATCTCTTTTTTTAGTTGAAAAAAAACAATTTTTTTTTTTTTTTTTTTTTTTTTACTTTTGGTGTTAGGTAAGTTTTTAGTAGACTTCATATTTTAAAGCAGCGTAGATAAGTTCACAACAAAATGGAGCAGATTATACATAAATTTCCCATATATTCCCTGCCTCCACACAGGTACAATTTCCTCTGCTATCAATATTCATCACCACAGTGGTACCTTTGTTACAATTGAGGAACCTACACTGACACATCATTATTACCCAGAGTCTATAGTTTACATTAGCTTTCACTCTTGGTCTTATATTTTCTGTGGATTTGAACAAATGTATAATAACATGTATCCATTATTATAGTATTATACAGAATGTTTTCAGTGCCCTAAAAATCTTCAGTGTTTTGTCTCATCATCCCTTCTTTTCATTTAACCCCAGAAGCCACTGATTTTGCCTTTTCAATTATGCCAGTCATATAGTTAGAATTATACAGTATGTAGCTTTTTAGCTTGACTTCTTTCACTTAGTAATATACATCAAAGTTTCCTCCACATCTTATTACAACTTGATAGCTCATTTATTTTTAGCACTGAATAATATTCCATTATCTACATGTATCACAGTTTGTTCAACCATTCATCTACTGCAGGACACGGTGGTTGCTTCCAAGTTTGGGAAATTATAAATAAAGCTAGTATAAACTTGCGTACATGTTTTAAGGCAGATGCAAATTTTCAACTCCTTTGTGTAAATATCAATGAACACATTTGCTGGATTTACAGCAAAAGTATATTTACATTTGTAAGACACTGTCAAACTGTCTTCCAAAGTGGTTCTATCATTTTGCTTTCCTACCAACAATGAATGGATGAGAGTTCTTGTTGCTCACATCCTCAACATCGTTTGGTGTTTTCAGTGTTTTGGATGTCATTCATTCTAATGAATATGTAGTGATATCTCCTTACTGTTTTAATTTGCAACTCCCTAATGATATATGATGCTAAGCACCATTTCATATGCTTACTTGCTATCTATCTTCATTGGTGAGATGTCTGTTCAAGTCTTTTGTCCATTTTTAATTAGATTGTTTGTTTCCTTATCATTTAGTTTGAAGAGTTCACTGTATATTTTGAATAATAGTCCTTTATCAGATATGACTTTTGCAAATATTTTCTCCCAATCTGTAGCTTATCTTCTAATTCTTCTGAAATTGTATTTCACAGAGCAGGTTTTAAATTATTTTTTACTATTTTTTCTTTTTTTTTAATTGTTTAATCCCAGATACCCTTTTTAAATTTTTATTTTTTTATTGGAGTACAGTGCATTTACAATGTTGTGTTAGTTCAGGTGTACAACAAAGTAAATCAGTTATACATATACATATATCCACTCTTTATTTAGATTCTTTTCCCATATAGGTCATTATAGAGTATTGAGTAGAGTTCCCTGTGCTATATAGTAGGTTCTTATTAGTTATCTATTTTATATATAGTAGTGTGTATATGTCAATCCCAAGCTCCCAATTTATCCCTTGTCCCCTGGTAACCATAAGTTTGTTTTCTACATCTGTGACTCTACTTCTATTTTGAAACCAAGTTCATTTGTACCCTTGTTTTTTTAGATTCAGGTTTTTAATTTTAATGAAGTCCAGCTTACCATTTTTTTTCTCTCATGGTTCATGCCTTTGGTGTTGTATTTAAATATTCATAGCCATACCCAAGGACATTTAGATTTTCTCCTATACCACCTTCTGGGAGATTTATAGTTTTGTGTTTTATACTAGGTCTGTGAATCAGTTTTTAAGTTTAATTTAATTTAATTTTTAAAAAGTTTTTATTGGAGTATAGTTGATTTAAAATGTTGTGTTAGTTTTAGGTATGCAGCAAAGTGAATCAGTTATACATATACATATATCCACTCTTTTATAGATTATTTTCCCATGTAAGCCATTACAGAGTACTGAGTACAGTTCCCTGTGTATACAGTAGATCCTTATTAGTTATCTATTTTATATATAGTAGTGTGTATATGTCAATCTCAATCTCCCAATAATGACCCATTTTGAGTTAATTATTATGAAAAGTGTAAGGTCTGTGACTAGATTCTTTTTTTTTTTTTTTGCAGGTGGATGCCCAGTTGTTCCAGCACCATTTGTTGAAAAGATTATCTTTGCTCCATTTAACTACCATTTCTCCTTTCTCAAAGATCAGTTTACTACTTATGTGGATCTATTTCTAGTCTATTTATTCAGTTCTTTTGATCTACTTGTCTATTCTTTTGAAAATACCCTGTTTTGATTACTGTAACATTATAGTGAGTCTTGAGGTTATGTAGTATCAGTCCTCTAACCTGGTACTTCTTGTTCAACATTATGTTGACTATTCTGGTCTTTTACTAAATCAATCCATTTTAAAATATTAAAAATTATTTTTTAATATTGTTTGTGCCAACACTGTATAGACCAAATTAAACATCTTTGCAAATCGTTTTTAGCCCACAGATTGTGAATGTGTAAAGCCTGCCCCAATATATCAATATAGTGTTTTGAAAAGATTTCTAAAGAATTTCTGTTTAATATTATGGTAGGACAATGAGAAGAAAATTTGGATTCTCTTCAAAATTGCTATTTAGAAGGAATAGAACAGAATTGATCATTTAAGAGTTGTCCTAGTGGACCAGACTTCATGATGAGAGCCTGTATTTACTCAAAAAAGAAGAGGAGACTGTGTTCACCTAGGGTTACAGTAAACCAACTACCATGGAAACTACATCCAAGGGAAGCAGATATCAAGAGGGACTCTTGGTTGCTTAGGATAGGAATAACTGCTGGAACCATACAAGGAAGTATCACTGAAAGAAGGAAATTTGACAGAAAATCTCTATCATTTTAATGTGGCTTTCTCATGTCATTTTCTAAGTGGAAGCAATAATTCCTTGCCTTGACCATACTACTGTTTGATTCAGGTTCTTTTTTTTTTTTTTTTAAGAAGATGTTGAGGGTAGGAGTTTATTAATTAACTTATTTATTTTTGGCTGTGTTGGGTCTTCGTTTCTGTGTGAGGGCTTTCCCTAGCTGTGGCAAGCAGGGACTACTCTTCATCGCGGTGCACGGGACTCTCACTATCGCAGCCTCTCTTGTTGCGGAGCACAGACTCCAGACGTGCAGGCTCAGTAGTTGTAGCTCACGGGCCTAGTTGCTCCGCGGCATGTGGGATACTCCCAGACCAGGGCTCGACCCCATGTCCCCTGCATTAGCAGGCAGATTCTCAACCACTGCACCACCAGGGAAACCCC
>NC_041220.1:88967537-88994686 GCF_002837175.3 Physeter macrocephalus | reverse complement strand
TTTTTTTTTTTTTTTTAAGAAGATGTTGAGGGTAGGAGTTTATTAATTAACTTATTTATTTTTGGCTGTGTTGGGTCTTCGTTTCTGTGTGAGGGCTTTCCCTAGCTGTGGCAAGCAGGGACTACTCTTCATCGCGGTGCACGGGACTCTCACTATCGCAGCCTCTCTTGTTGCGGAGCACAGACTCCAGACGTGCAGGCTCAGTAGTTGTAGCTCACGGGCCTAGTTGCTCCGCGGCATGTGGGATACTCCCAGACCAGGGCTCGACCCCATGTCCCCTGCATTAGCAGGCAGATTCTCAACCACTGCACCACCAGGGAAACCCCGTTATACACATATACATTATACAAAACAAGTATTTAGATATAACATTTAAATACTTGGTGGAAATAAAAACTGAAAAAGAAACCCTGGAAGTGAATTCAAGAAATTACAAATGACTATAACATAAACAAAAGAAGTCTTTCCATTTCTAATTATCATAGCATATCTTGAAAATAATTTCCATATCAACAAGAAACCAAAACTATACTGTTTGCCTCATTGTGGAGTTGAGAGTTACTTCCTTTCTTATACATCTATATCTATGCTGGCATTAATTCAAGAGCTTATTGGAAGCTTTCTTTATTTTATGGAATTAGTCACTCTAAGTGGGCAAGTGCAGAATCGTGACATGATTTTCCTTACAATTTTAAAAAGCCCTGGATTATTATGTTGGAATTTTATTTTCTTGAAATTTCTAATAATAAAACAAAAATTTCAGTTTCACAGCTGTGATGGTTCCTTGGTTTCCATAGAAGAGTATTTTTTATAAAGCGAGGACTGAGAATCCATCCTTATTCAAATGTTCCCCTTTCATGATGGCTCAGTTATTATTGTTGGTACTAATCATCTCAGTACTTGGAAAGACTCATTCATACTTCAGGAAAGCAGACTTTCCCAGAAATCAAAACACCAAATGTTCTGAACAAAATAATTGGAAGATTAGTCCCCTTAGAATCTGAAATTTTCACTTGACAGAACCTTGACAAATGTGAGTGGGTGTTTAATCAAAAGGATATTTGTCATAGGGCATAGCTCACAATTTTCAACACAGCAAAGGAAATATTTGGTTTCTATGGTGCAACTGGAGCTTAATCCAGACAGACCATTCCAAGCTTGTCATCCAGATTGGTATTTAATTCCAAAGTCAGTGGCTTGAAGATTCAGTTTCTGAGGTTTGCACAGATATGAAGGCTATGGCTTACTTTCCCACCAAAGGCAGTGATGGTAGAATTGGTGTATGGCTACATTTACAGGTTCTAGGAGATGAGGCAAAGTGCATGAATTAAAGAAAGATGCAGTGTTCCTTTCTGCATGTTTATAAAATGGAAATGATATCATCAGAGACATTATGTTTATACAAATTCACCTTTTGAAAATGATTTTAAAAGAGAGAGGATGTGAATTTATAATTTACTTTTTCTTGACAAACATTTTTGAAACTTAATTTTAGATCAACTGGCACGTTTTGGAAAATGCCATTTATTAAGTGTGAGTTAGAATAACCTTGCAAAATGTTTAAAGCTGCTTATATCTTCTAATAAAATCTGTCCAGCTATTAGAGTAACGCTCTTTTGTCTAAACTGTTTTTCTCCTCATAAGTATTCATTCATTAGAGGGATCAGAAACTATAAAAAAAGTATAAAATCAAGAAAATCATATTCTTGAAAATTAACTATGTGTACATATGTAATACTATAAATTCAGATTATTTTTGGAAAAACAATATAATAGTTTATATAGCATGTGATACATTTTATTATATATATTTGGATTATTTACTTTGGGAAAAACAAGAGTTTATAATTGTTGAGCCCTTACTAAGTATTGGGCTTATTTATTTATAATAATCCTATTTTACAACTGAACATATTTTGAAGTACACAGTGATTGATTATTATACACAGCAAGATAATAAAAGAGCCTGGATTCTAATACAGATTATCTCATAGGTACTTTTTTCCTTCAATAATATTATTTTCATGTAACTTATTCCCATGGGTGTGCTATTGCTTTTCACTGATTGGTACATCAAACTGTATCTCAAATAGATTTGTCAAGATTTTCCGGATATTTTTACCCTAAGGTGTATTCCTGTGTATAATCAACCCACTTTAGATCAGTCTGTATGGTTATTGTCATACATAAAACCAAGTTCATTGCTTTAATCTTGTGATCTCCTCTCCCTGGAATGCAACCTCTCACCTTTAGATCCACTCCTTATTCAGCCATCATCATCTTATAACCTAAATCTGCACTTCTTTCCTAATGCACTCCCTATAACCTGATCATCAAGCAACTTCACCCTCTTCTAAAACTGTGCATATCATCTGCCCCAGAGACTGGAATTTATCACATTACACTTCCTATATCCTTAATATTTTTTCTTTCTATAACTATTGACATGCCTAAACATGTATATCACTGTGCTAGAAATTGGAATGTGAAGATGAACAAGATGGATTTCTTTCCCTTGATTTGTTCACCTATTGATGTCTATATATTTTTTTCAATACACCTGGAGAATATGGTTCCTACAATATACTGAGTTTTAAGATATACAAATTATCTGAATAACACATTCTTTAAATTTTAATTTATTAGTAACCATTTTATCAAACTCATGTCTCAGAAAATGATAAGACTATATCATACAATAAGACTAAAGGTAAACCCAATATCTTGTATTCTTATGGTTGAGCAGAACACCATGGACAAGTTACCATATGAGAAAAGGACTTCAACTACATGCGGGATAGTCAAGATCATCACAATGCCACCATCCAGGATTAGACGTCCAAATCGGTCTACCCACTACATCTTGGTATCAGAATCTCCAAGGAAAACAAAACACAGGCAAGCACTGGATGGAACAATGCCTTTACTCACATAGGGAAGAAACAGAGCAAGATCAACTCTGATAGAGTGTATTTGTCCCTCATGACTAGCAGCACCCACATACACTCGGTCCCTGCCCATCCCCAGCTGATACAGGGCAATTGGTCTATGTGCACTCTCTAGTGCTGCAGTAGAAGGACCCCTCTTCCTCCTCCATGAAGTCTGAAATACTGAAAGTCAGAGAACCACTGAGGCACATGAGTAAGTAGCACATGGGAACACTCATTGAGTATAAAACAGGACAAGATATTCCCACACAAGTTGCTAAGTCTGGAACAGGCTGTGCGCACACTTTATCTCTTGGTGAGGAATTGCTCCAGACCCAAGACCCATTCTTCTGTGACCTGTGAGTGAGCAGCAGTCAAAATACTCATGCATGATTTTCCCAACACTTGTACAGTATGAGAAAAAATATTT
This sequence comes from Physeter macrocephalus, assembly GCF_002837175.3. Classification (NCBI taxonomy): domain Eukaryota; kingdom Metazoa; phylum Chordata; class Mammalia; order Artiodactyla; family Physeteridae; genus Physeter; species Physeter macrocephalus. The sequence continues at coordinate 88,991,329 of NC_041220.1, read as the reverse complement.
TTAAAAAATACAAATGAATTAACCGAAGTGGAGACAGTAAGTGATTTGTTTTCATTATGTATGGACAGGCTACAGCTGGTATATTTAGACTGATCAGCCATTCTCTCATATCTATTATACACTATTAGGGATTCCTGTCATATTTAACTTGGAGTCTCACTTTTAAAATGAAAAGAAAAAGCAAAAAACTTAAACGGGATTTTGGCTGCATGCAACAGACATTTTTACTGGAGTTCATGCCTTTAAGGTAATCACTTACAATGAATGTCCTGTTAAATAGGTCTGTGACATTTTGCAAGCAATGGTGGCCAACTAATAACATATTTGTGTGTAAATGACAATCCAACTTCAATTATACTTTACCATTTGTCCAAATTTCCTCTTTGGTAGGTCAGTTTTTTTTCCATAATTGGAAGTCTGTCCTCTTACTACACTGTAAGATCTTTGAACAATGAACAAATATCTTCTACTTGGACATACCTCATCACATGCCTAATACACTGTGATGCTGGACCAGGAGCAGACAATAAGTTGAGTGGATTAATGAAATAGTTTCAGATACAGATGCAAACAACTTGTCATCATTATTCTGTTTCTATACAATCCTTTCACCTTACATTCTGCCAATGTGATATACATAAAATAGCATTTACTGCAATGGGTGTATTAATTTTCTTTTGGTGCATAAACAATGACAACAAACTTAGAGCTAAAAACTACATATTATCTCACAATTTCTGTGGGTGAGAATCCTGGGCATGATTTTGCTGAGTCCTCTGCTCTGTATCTCACAAGACTGCTGTCAGGATGTTAGCCAGGTGGCATGATCATCTGGATGATTGACCGGGGAAGAATCTGCTTCAAAGGTAAGTCATGCTGTTGGCAGCTTAAGTTTCCTTGGGGCTGTGGAAATGAGGATCTTGTTTTCTTGCTGGCTGTTAGTTGAAGGCCACTCTCAACATCTAGAAGCCACCTGAAGCTCCTAGCCACATGATCTTCTCACAATATGTCAGCTTACTTCTTCATGGCCAAGAAGAGAATCTCTCTCTCTCTGTCTTAACATTGTTGCATTCATAATATAATCTCATCATGGGAATGAAATCGTAACACCTTTTCAATATGACAGAACCTGAAGAAGGTAGTGACACCCCATCACATTCCGTCTTTTGTTGATTGAAAGCAAATTACAAGTCCTTCTCACACACAAGGCGAGAGGATTATACATGGGTGTGGCCACCATAATTGATGTTCTTTTGTCACAAAGGAAAGGTTAAGAAACTTTTGCCTATGAAGTTTATTACTCTCCTTAGTGGATTTTTAGTCTAATTTACTTAATTGCATACCTATCTATCTTTATCTCTATCTCTATCTCTACCTCTATCTCTATCTCTATCATCTATCTCACAGTGGACATGAGTCTGTTTAACCAACAGAGAAAAAGACTATTAATTAGTAAAAGTTTTACAAAGCCAAATGTCTGTTTTTTCTTCTGATATTGACCTTTTAAAACGAAGGATTTAAATGGACAAATTTTAAATAGATCAGCCAAATAGTTACAGTCTTTTTCAAGATGATATTTTAACCCACTCTCACTTACACATCTTACTTAGCCTGGGGATGAGTGGCGAGAAAAATACAGGTTTTAAGGTTTTAGAACACAGAATATTAGTGTGTCTGACTGGGATATCTGTTTTTCATGAGAGAGTGCCCACTCACCAAATAAATTCCTTACTATCTATCTATCATGGACTTCAATTTTCCAACAGAATAGCCTGATTCATCACTGTTATGCCAATGACACCCTGCTCTATCTGTCATTGCCTACAGATTACCCTGGGGAAACTCTAATATTTCAGGCTTATGTGGAAGATATTAAGTTTGATATAACATAATTTCTTGCATCTAAGAAATACTAGAAGAGAGGATAGGCATTGACTTTCACTATTCATACAGGAATTTTAGCCACAAAGTTGAAAAGGATCTCACAGAATTTATAGTAGAAAAAAAAAAAAAAAAAAAGGTCACTGTACCATGGTGAAAATGAGGCCCAAAGAGGAAACATCATATGTCTTTGGTCACCAAACCAATTAGGTAAAAGATTCAAACTTAAGTTTTCTAATTTTAAAGCAGTGTCTCTACCCTATATTAAGCATTCTATGTATACCTTCCACCCCAAGCCACAAGACACAAGACAAATTATAGCTCTAATATGATAATAGCACCATAACCCAGTTACATGATGCTGACAGCATTTTTCTTGCCCTTTACAGTTTGGTCACTCTACTATTCTATCACCTTCTGGATCTCTGTATCACTTTCAGTCTTTTCCCTCCTCCTCCTCTTGGTATTTGTTCTTCTAATAACTTACAAAATACAATTTTTAAAGTATTATATCAGTTGTTGTCAACAAAGTTTTACTCTAAGAGGGACCAATTCAGTTACTCCCGTTGTCTCTATCCTATTTTCACGCCACATGTTGCCTTTTCTCACCTATGCATACTTATATTCCATTAGCCACTATTGTCTACTGCTATACGCTCTGATTTCTGGATCTCTGTTTTCTAAAACCAGCCTCCTAAGGTTCTGGGCATGAAAATCATGAGCATTTATTGTCCTGCCATCCGACGCTTGGAGATGCCACCTATGATAGAGTGGAGTTTCGGTAAAGAATGAGATGGAACAATTTGGAACCACAGCATTTAACATTTCATTCATTTACTTGAGCATGGGTTTCAGTGGGTTCACAGAGGGTAGGGAAATGATCTTTGGAAAGGCAATATAGCAGGAAAAATATAGAAAATCTTTTGTCCTCAAAAATGTATATTCTAAGGAGGGAGGTAAATAATCAACAAACAAAAATAAATGGCTATATAATGCAATGTTAAGTACAGAGAATGCATAAAGAAAAATAAAGCAGGGATAGGAAATATATAGTAATGTAAGTTGATGGGATGTTTTAGGTATTATGTTCAGGGAAAGTTTGCTAAGGAATGGGTTTTGGGCAGAGACCTGAGTAAAGATATCATTCAAATGACTATGAGAGGAGCATTTTTGGAGTGAGAGCAGCAATGTGAAGATTGCAATAGGGAATGAAAGTTTTATTTGTGGAAAAAATAATTAAGGTCATAGTGACAAGACATGCAGCAATATCATACATAAACAATATGGATGAGTCACTTAAACCTAGTGTTTAGCAAAATAAATTACTATATGACTACATTTATAAGAAGTTCAAAAATGGACAAAATAATTTATGGTGTTAAAATAATAATTTATTGTGGGGATAAAGGAGTAAACAGGATGGTTCCCTTTAAGGGGTTTAGAGTATTTCATTTTTTGAACATGGAATATTCTTTTTGTAAAAATTCATTGAGCTGTACACACACAATTAATGTTAGCTTCTGTAACAATTTTACTACAATAAACATATTTAAAAACTCTAAGTGCCAGTGGAAGGAGATAAGCCACACACTGGGGAAAATAAATTAAAATATCAGGAGTAAAGAAGTCCATCAATCTGGATACTGGATCCTGGAAATAACATACTATATTGTAGTAGTTCAACAGACATTTACTAGCACATATTAGATGTTGCCAAAAGGCAACATTATTCAGGTTCTAATAGGGAAGAAATTGCAATAGCATTTAAGAAACAAAACAGACAATTGAAATAAATTAAAAACAGGAATTTCCTAAAATGGTGGTATTCATACTATTCTGTGGAGTATAGTATAAAGCTATTGTTCAGTAGAAAACACAGAGTACATATGAGGCAAGTGAACATTTGTTTGTTAGGAATTTATGAACACAGTTATTAATGAGCTGACCTGTTGTTCTACTACTTAAGGTCCTTAGTTTATTTCTCCATGCCCTCTGGGTAAGATCTGAATTCTTTATAATGGCTTATTCCTCTTTTCTTCCTTGCACACTTTGTCTTTCACTGAACCCATACATCCTGAAAATGCCTTCTATTCTCTTATCATTACACCTGTACACACTGCTATTTTGTGGCTGAAATTTGCTCAAATCTTCATCTGGCTAATTCTGGCTCATTATTTATACATCTCTTTCTCAGTTGGATATTCTTTGACCCCCGTATACTGACTTTTGTCCCTTGTTTGAACCTTTAACACTGGAAGGTGACATGGCAACCATCACTTTGTGTCATTAGTGCTTCTTACCTGTCTCTATTTCTGGCTGAACTGTAGTCTGATTGAGGACAGATGTTGTGTCTTGTCCACTGCTGCATACACACCACCAAGTGCAGTGGCTGGCACACAGGAGAGGCCCGATTCATTTTTGCTGAATGTGTGAATGAATGGAATGGAAGGAAGGAGGAAAGAAGAAATAAAGGAAGGATTGGGTGATGGAAAGACCGAAGGACTGGACTAGAAATCAGGTCTCTTTACTCCTGGTCCAGGGATTTTCCTTTAAGAATGACCTACCCAAATGGATCTGGGGACAAGCAGAAATAAAAATTACCAAACTGATTCAAAAGAGAGCTTGAGGGCGCTGATAAATGTGAGCAGGGCCCTCTTTAAAGACAAAGCAGCTCTTCAGTTCTAGTTTACTTATGTCATCTGAGAATGCTAATGGTCAGTGTGACCAGATACTCTGATGTTTGTTTGTTTAAAGATAATCCATAGATGTGGATATTGAAGAGGTGGCTAGTAATTCTAGCACTGCCATCATCATCATTATTATTTATCTGTAAATAATGTGCTTACCCAGAGTGTAAAACCTTTCTGCCTCATTTCTAAACCCTACTCTTTGCTGATCTTCTACCACAGTCCATTCTAGATAATTCATTTTCAGAATGATGATTCTATCTTCAATTTTTCTTAAAGCATTTTTCTAAATTATTGAGATTTTATTTGGAGCATTCTCGTGTGTTATAAAAAAAGTCAATAGTGATCAGTCTCCTCAGTATGACAGAAACTATGTTCTTTATTTGACCTGACATTTTAAGAAAATAATCTCATAAATTAGGAAGCATTTCAGGATTTTCCTTAGTTTGTATTTTTCCTAATAAATTTTGAAAACTATGATATATGCTCTCTTGTCTTCCAATAATTCATTATCGTTAATTATTTAAACATATCACTGGCAAAAAATTCTGAGTTGGATTTGAGTTCACATTTTCCTTAGATTTGAATGTGCATTTCTCTTGTTTATGTTACAACAATTTTGGAGTCAATTTTGGATAAAAACAACTAGAAGATATGCATCTGGAAATGTAATGACACAAATTATTAAGGCATAACATTAAATGACTCAGAAAAAGTAACCTGTTTTATTTTTTGCTTATTGGGCCATAGATGGTTATCTCCATTGTTAATTACAGTTAAAACTTATTTGTAATAATAGACTGTCTACCAAAAAAAGCATCCATTTGGCTTATTCTAACTCTGGTTTTCTTATCCTGAGCATTTAGCAGGATATTCACAGTTATAATTAGGCTAGCAAAGAAATTCTCCTATAAAGAACTTTTTTTAAAAAAAATAAATTTATTATTTATTTATTTATTTAGGCTGCGCTGGGTCTCCGTTGCTGCGTGGGCTTTTCTCTGGTTGCGTCCAGCGGGGGCGGGGTGGGGCTGGCACTCCTCCCTGCGGTGCCTCCCATCGCGGTGGCCTCTCCTGTGGAGCATCAACTCTAGGCGTGCGGGCTCAGCAGCTGCAGCACTCAGCCTCAGTATTTGTGGCTCGCAGGCTCAGTAGTTGTGGCGCACGGGCTCAACCACTCCACAGCATGCGGGATCCTCCCGGACCAGGGCTCGAACCCACGTCCCCTCCATTGGCAGGTGGACTCTTCACCACTGCACCACCAGTGAAGCCCCTATAAAGAACTTTAAGTTCATAAATTTGAAATCTTACATCAGGTTGTAAACTGGGGATAAAGGCATATTTCCAGGCTAGAGTAATTAGTAATAATATAAGCATATTCCTAGGGTATAGTAACAGACATTAAAAGAGGAAATTTTTCATACTCATGTAACACAAGAAATATATATATATATTTTTAAATCATCATTAGCTTCAAAAATTATAAATGATATTTGATACTTTCCCATAATTTTCTATAATCTCAATTTACCTGTATAATTTACTCTGGGACTCGCTTCTAAATTGAAGGTATATAATATTTTTAAAATTTCTCACTGTCTTTATTCTTAGTGCCCCCCAGATTTGTTTCTATGGAGGCTTATAGGCAAAGCTGGACATATTGAGGAGAAAGTCTTGGCTATGAGGATCTCTCACAGATTAGCCTTAATAAACCTTGTTAAACATATGCTTGTAACTGAGTCTCACTGTGGTCAATTATCTGGAGTAATTCAAGACAAAAGGCATGGATAGGCTAAAATCATTGATATTTATTTACTTTCCATTATAGTACATAGATGATTAGTTCCTGTTTCTTGGTAGAAAGCCAAGAGATATTATTTCATAGAAATTTCTTTTCTGAAAAACCTTGCAATTAATTTACCAAAATTTTTACTGATCACCTTCTATTTTTAACTTACTGTCTTAAGCTGATACTTGAAAGGCAAAGGAGAAGCAAGAAGCTGAATGGAGGCACAAGCCACATATGCAAATGAGTGATTCAAATCTTTTGAAGTGACCTACAGGTTATGCTAGAATGACAGTTATTATGGTTACCTTCAGAGGAAATATTGAGGATTAAAAAGAAAATCATTTAAAAAACAGGTTAACTATTTGCCTTTTCTGTTACTATTAACTATGTTAACTATCTCTTTGTTATGACTGAGAAAAACATACTCAAAAAGAGAATATTTGCTCCATTAAAAGAGAAGTAAGAGAAAATAATTACTACCTCTGCATGAGCATTTAAAAATTCATTGTTTGTAGGAGGATATAGTCCTACATCAGAGATGTAGCCCTCACCTAGCTAACTCAACAGCAGAGCCTCCAACTACTGCAAACTTATGATTTCTTCTGTGTATCAGTTAGATTTTGTTTTATAATAAAAAAGCAACACAGTTTAGCAATTTAAAACAACACTTGAATTAGTTTTCTATTGCTATATAGCAAATAACCAGGAATTTAGCAGCTTAAAATAACACAATGTCATTATGGTACAATTTCTGTACATCAGGAGTCCAGCATGTTCTATCTCTAATCAGGGCCTCACAAGGCGGAATCAAAGTGTTGAATGGCTGTGTCCTCACCTGCAGGCTTTACTTAGGAAAGATCCACTTCCAAAATCTCTCGGGTTGTTGGAAGAATTCAATTCCTTGTAATTGCAGAACCAAGGTTCTCATTGTCTTGCTAGCTATTAGCTGGTTACTGCTTTCGGTTCCTAGAAGCTGCTCTTGAGTCTTTGCCGTGCAACCCCTTCTGACTCAGACATGAAGCAATTCCCGAGTCAAAATCCTGTCATGCTTTGATCTTACTAAGCATCCTCTTTTGAGAGTAGCCACAGAAAACTTTTAAAGGGCTCATAAAATTAGGTCAGGCTCACCCAGATAATTTCTGAAGGTCAACAGCACTGTATAACCTCACCTAATTATGGAAGGAAAATCCATCAAATTCAGAATCCCAGGGATGATGGAGTGTGCATATATCAGACAGGTGAGAAATCCTGCTTGTCAAAACCAATTTGTAAATCTCATGAATGTGCTGATTCTTCATATGGGATATTATTGGAGTTCCATATGTAGCTGTGATCAGCTGGACATTAGGCTGAGGTTGGATGTTTTTTGAAGACCTTCTATGGATGAGTTATATGAAGAGGCAATGCGTAGGCTCTCTCCACCTTGATTCTCATCCTCAAGTAGGGTTGTCTAGTGCTTATTACTAGAGTTCTGATAGAGAGTGAATATAACTGTACAAAGCCTCTTGAGACTTAGATCTGAACTCATAAATTGTCTCTTCTGCCATACTGTGGTCAAAGTAAGTCACAAGTCCTACCCAGATTAAAAGAGTGGAGAAATATCTCCACATCTTTAAGAGAAGGGAAGAATCTGTGATCATTTTTGCTATGTACCACAGTTATTTCTAGATAAAATTAATTAGGACAAAGAAGAAAAACTTGTTAAGGGAGAATATATATTCATAAATATACAATTAGTTAACATATCATGTATTCTAAGAATTAAGACTCTACAATAAGTATTTTTAGATTGAAAGATCTGGAAAAAAATTTAAATTTATAAGAACTAGATAAACAAAACTACAAAGAATGGTTAATTTTACAGCTATCTTGATATAAGAGGATAGGTAAGAGAGGACATTTTTAGCTGAAACTACATGTATTTCTTCTATTTCAACTTTGATTTGATCAGATTCTTTGTATTTTAAAAGGTGGAATAAAAATCTTTGACTCTTCTTTCACATTTTATTCTGTGAGAGGTATGCATATATAATTAAAATAAAAGCAACTAAACATCCTTTCTCTCTAACCACTGTTTTAGCTTTTCTTTTTTTTCTTTTTTTTTTTTGTGGTATGTGGGCCTCCCTCTGTTGTGGCCTCTCCCGTTGCGGGGCACAGGCTCCGGACGCGCAGGCTCAGCGGCCGTGGCCCACGGGCCCAGCCGCTCCGCGGCACGTGGGATCCTCCCAGACCGGGGCGCGAACCCGGTTCCCCTGCATCGGCAGGCGGACGCGCAACCACTGCGCCACCAGGGAAGCCCCTGTTTTAGCTTTTATAAATATTTCTATTTCTATGTATCATAGAAGTTTGAAGGAAATTTGCAAAATCTAAGTGGGATTTTCTCATCTAATCAGGATTTGATGTGTGTCAACTTTATTCCCTTGCTTTGTACAAAGTCACAGGAAGATAATGGATCAATGAACTGAAGGAGACACATATATTTATTCATCAGACTCAGTCTCTACTAGATCATGATATTCAATTTAAAGCATAATTCAAGAGGGAGAAACTGAACATCCTTTCTCTATAATCAATATTAGCATCATTAGGGATCTTAATAGCCAAAAGGTAGGAGTTATGTCATCTAATAAATTTTGGACATAAGAACCATTTAAAATTTTATCCCTGTTGGAAGTAAGAAAGCCACATTTTCATAATATTCCAAAATTTTGAGACACTCCAAAGGCTTATATATTTTCAGTGTAAATATTGGCTGTTTTGGCTAGAATACATGACACTGAGAGGGCATGTAGCTTGGCTTGTTGGACTGAAGTAGCCAAAGTCAATGGTGCTGCTTCAATTACTTCAAAAAGAGTTGATATTGCATATTTAGCATAATTTTTGCCACTTTTATCTTTCAAATGAGAACCATCAGTAAACCATGAGAAATCAGCATTATCCAAAGGATTTTCCTGTAAGTCAGCATGAGGGGTCAAAGGGTGACCTGTCTGGGTCAAACAGTCATGAGTAGTCTCCTTTGTAGAGGATGGAAGAAGAATGGCAGGGATAAAGTTATTAGAGTGGGAAACAGTTAAATGAGGAGCAGTTAGCAAGAGAATCTCATAGGAGGTAAGGCAACTGGTCAAAATGCATTGAGTGTGATGAGAATTTAGGAGGGCTTCTCCTGCATGGGTTACAAGGTGGTTAAAGGGGATCTTATTACTATTTCTTTAGTGGCATTAAAATTACAGTTTCAGGAATAGGCCTTAGGCAAGAGGGTATCCTCATGCCAAAGTCTAGTTGTTAACTATACCCTACTCAACTCGATAGTGGTCCCCATGTTTTTGGGTGAGCAAAACCCCAAGGGCATTTGCTTTCTTTCCACATACAAAAGAAAAAGGAGAAGTTGTAATTAGAGTGTCCAAGTGCAGGGAGATTTATCCAATTTTCCTTTAAGCTATTAAAACCTAAGTTACCCTGATTTTTCTAGGTAATATGGTCAGGTTCAGTGTTCTTTAGTAAAGCATATAAACACTTGTCTGAGCTCACCTCCTCCCATGAGCACACTAAAATTACAACTATTTACAGAGCAACTACCAATGAGAATGACCTGAGAACTAGCAGAATAATTTTTCCACCATGAAGGTTATAAGAAGAAACAACAATGATGTGGGTGGGAGCGCTGGAGACACAGTATGGTCAAGATCCACACCCCCTGAGTATAACACCAACAAACAGGAAAATAATCACAATTACAGAGATTCTCCCCAAATAGTGATGTGTCTGAGCCCCACACTGGGCTCCACAGTCTGGAAATATTGCACCTTAAAATTTTTTTTAAATAACTACTTTACTCCACATCTCTCTTTCTACAGTTTTTGACACTAGATATGGCCAATGTATATGGTGCCATTATCAGTGAACCACACAAATGACTCCTCAATTCTGCCCTCTCCAGCCCACTCCAAAATACATTTGGAGTACGAAACTGCTCTTATATCATTCCTCATTTTTTCCAATTCTATTGATTCTCTTGTTTAAGAGATAATTTTTTATTCAGGCATTTAATAATTATTATTAAAAAGTCAAGCTTTGAAATCCCAAGTCTTTTTATTGTTCAAAAATATATGGCATTTGCAATTCAAAGGTCATGAGTCTTCTACTATGACTATCAAGAAGCTAACATAAAAGTAAAAATTTAACTTTCTTTTTTAAGTTGTTCAACCTTTAACTCTGAGGATATATCATATAGAATAATATTTTCTGATAGAAAGATAAAGCTAAGGTTAAATTGTAAGTAAACAAAGTATAAAATAAACTTTAGGGGCTTCCCTGGTGGCGCAGTGGTTGAGAGTCCGCCTGCCGATGCAGGAGACACGGGTTCGTGCCCCGGTCCGGGAAGATCCCACATGCCGCGGAGCGGCTGGGCCCGTGAGCTATGGCTGCTGAGCCTGCGCGTCCGGAGCCTGTGCTCCGCAATGGGAGAGGCCACAACAGTGAGAGGCCTGCGTACCGCAAAAAAAAATAATAATAAAATAAATAAAAAGTAAACTTTAGGAAACACTGGCTATAAGTCTTCTGATAATACTGTGAAAGGCAGCTGTAGTATTCTAAAAAATCTTGTGCCTAGGAGACAGTAATGAGTTCTCTGCTTCTTTAAAAAATGGCATTTTTGCTTAAATCTGAACGATGAGCAGGGATTACCTATAATAAGCAAAGGGTCAGAGTTTGGGGAAGGTTAAATATTCAGAAAATATCAAATGAAAAATGGTAAGAAAGGAAATTTTTTTTTCAAGGAACTGAGAAACAGTGTAGTCAGAACACACGAAATGATGAGTCAACTGCCACAGATGAGATTGCTGAATTGGTACCAGGCTTGGAGGCAAGTAAAATGCTAAATGATTTAGATTTAAAACTAAATACAATGGGAATCCAGGGAAGGATTTTTAGCAGACACAAATAATGTGATTTATATTGTGCAAATATATGACCACTTCACTCCTAGAACCTTATTCGGATGGGCAGCCCTCTTCATGTGTATGTGCCCCTATAGGGGGAATGCTCTAACCTACCAATTATTTCTTTATAATGGTGGTGCAGAGATATTGTGTAATGTCTGTAATGGTCCCTATATCAGACGGTCACATTAAAATTAACAATATTTGAGACACAATATTTCAGACAATATTCCATTATGCAAGTGTGATGGAAAAATCAAGCCATCCTTTGTGCACTATATATATGAGTAATCCTTCCTGAGGTTCCCAACTTTATATAATGCATACTTTGACTACTTGCACCTGTGGGTTTATGTCCTGTATGTTGCCTTTACTAAAATAAAACACCCTAATTTAATTGTGCATATGTGTGTGTTTGTATGCATGTGGGTATTTTCTCTAGAAAGATTTGTGGAAGCTTAGAAGGGATACATCTGGAATGATCTAAATAGGAGTAAAGGTGTTATGTCATCTTTTCTGATTGGCATTATAGAAAAAAATATAAATTTGTATGATCATAAAAAGGTAGAGAAGTGATACTGTACGTCATGAATAGAAAAATATAGTTTCTATAGCACAGGAATGTAAGCATATTTTATTTTTTCATGAGATGAATTTCTAAGAAATTCTACTGTCTAGCTGAATTAATTTTTATGATCATAAAACACCTTAACATATTTAAAGAGATTATTGCCCATTAGCATTGATAAATTATAAACTAAAATGAAGTGGCCACTGGGAAGACATTTAGATTTTGGATGCTAAACTTTAACTTATGATATGGGAAAAGTTAAATGATACATTAGTTAAGCTAATATCTGGTCCTACACTAGTAGGAAGTAGCAGAGGAGAAATTAGAAATATTCACATAAATGTTAAAGTTGAAGCTAAGCATAAAAATTTGTGATTTTGCCAAATTTAAAAATTTATTTATATATAGTAGTGTTTATCTATTAATCCCAAACTCTTAATTTATCCCTCCCCCCTTTCCCCTTTGGTAACCATAAGTTTGTTATCTGTGTCTGTGAGCCTGTTTCTGTTTTGTAAATAAGTTCATTTATATCATTATTTTTTAGATTCCACGTATAAGTGATATCATATCATAGTTGTCTTTCTCTGCCTTACTTCACTTAGTGTGATGATCTCTGGGTGCATCCATGTTGCCATAAATGGCATTATTTCATTCATTTTGCATGGGTGAGTAATATTCCATTGTACCACATCTTTATCCATTCATATGTCAGTGGACACTTAGGTTGCTTCCATGTCTTGGCTATTGTAAATAATTCTGCTCTGAATATTGAGGTGCATGTATCTTTTCAAATTAGAGTTTTTGTCTTTTTCAGGTATATGTCCAGGAGTGGGACTGCTAGATCATATGATAGCTCTATTTTTACTTTTTTAAGGAACCTCCATACTGTTCTCTACAGTGGCTGCACCAATTTGCATTCCCACCAATAGTGCAAGAGGGTTCCCTTTTCTTCACACCGTCTCCAGAATTTATTATTTGTAGGCATTTTGATGATGGCCATTCTGACTGGTGTGAGGTGATACCTCATTGTATTTTTGATTTGTATTTCTCTAATAATTACCAATGTTGAGCAACTTTTCATGCACCTGTTGGCCATCTGTATGTCTTCTACTATCTATACATAAAATAGATAAACAACAAGAACCTACTGTATAGCACAGGGAACTATATTCAATATCTTTATAATTACCTATAATGGAAAACAATGTGAAAAATAATATATATAAAACTGAATAATAATTATATATATATGTATATATATGGCCTGAGTCACTTTGCTGTACCCCTTAAACTAACACAACATTGTAAATCAACTATACTTCAATTTTAAAAAAATTTAATTTAATTTAAAAAATAAAGACACTTGACAGTGATCTTCAAAAAATTATTTGTTTAAAGTAAAGATAATAGCATAGCAAAATATATGATTAACATCTAACTTTAGTGACAAAAGATTTTCAATTTAGCTTTATTTCTTCAATATAATAAAATTTTAAATTAAATAATTCAAGAAAGATAATATTTTAAAAATTAATTCTATCCTCAAACATGAAGTTTTAGATTGCATAATTTCCAAAAAATTACATGGAATCATTTATTGTAATACTTTGATAAATCACATGTCTCTATATAAAATTTAGTTTTATATTTTATAAACTCATATGATTTTATTTCATTTTTTGAAAAGATTAGTCTAACAGGTGCATGTTATCACTTCAGAAACACAAAATGTATCTTTTGGTTGCCTGCCCCAATTTTTCCTACATTTTAGAGAACAATATACCATATTAACACTTATTTATTCTTCAGTGTAAAGTGAGCATGTGAAGTTAACTTTTTACAGTAGAGTTAAATCAACATCAATGCAGTGGTATTTCCAAAGAAAAAGTTGAATAGCCTTGCCGTCTGCTCAGAGATGGCTTTTATACAAGAAGTGAAGAAGTACTCTCCCAAATAATTTCCCAACCTCATATTAAAGTGAGAAAAGTTTTAGAAGTTTGCTGACACTATTTAAAAATTGATTAATTTTCCAAATAAAGACAATTACAAGATAATCCACATTAATGAGCTAATTATGAATATAGTTCAAAATAGTCTTCTCCATTTAAAATATTGTTATTCTTTATACAAGTTCAGATAACACTTCATTTCAATAACACAAAATAACATAAAACAAAGAGTTCTGAATATTTGATGTAAAGATTTAACTAATTCATTTTTACTTCACTTTAGACTGTTGCAAAATATCTCCATGAGAATTCTTATAGTCCATTTTCAGTATACTGCATTATATTAAATATATGAAAATTTCTGTTACTTTATGCAATTACCTTATTTATTTTATATTTTTATTTTTAATATAAACTGGCTGAATAAAATAGTACGATGGAATTGCTTCAAATAGATTTTACCTCAGTAAATAATGACATCTATCTTATTTTAAAATAGCAAATGACAGATTCAAGAATAATTAACACTCATAAATCCAATCTAAATCAGTAGTATATATATTTGCATCATCCACAATATTTCACACTATGGAATCTTCTCCAGATGAGAATGCTGATAGATTATATTTAAAAAATTATTCTGTCTCTGTGTGCATATGAGTATGTATTTAAAATGTCATTATTATTGTATAACATTTTATCTGTTTTATATTGGTTATATTCATAGAGTTCCTTAATTTCTAAAAATAAAAATGTTTCTAAAATTTATATTAAAATGTTACTGTGTGCTAACAGCAACATGGATAATTTATATGCCTTTGAAATTATTTAAAATTCTGACTTTAACATATAAAATAATTGATTTCTTCTTAACTCCATATCTAGTACACATATACACTGGTTGTTTACTGTCATATAGGTTGAATTTAGTAAATTTTAGGAAAACATAACTAGAGAAGACATTTAAAAATGTTGCTTATGTCTCAGTATTTTTCAACAACAAATGTATTAGAAGAATGTAGAATCATTGTGATAAATATAGGCACTTTTTGCAAATATTACATATTTGAAAAAGCACAACATATCTATACTGTAATTGACATTAATGGCATTTAGTAGAAAGGAATGCTATAAAGTAAATTATATGTTCTCTTAATTTTGTATTATTTGTATATAAAATAGTACCAGTGATATGGGAGTGTGTTAGTTATTTATTGCTGCTTCAGAAATTATACCAAAACTTAGTGGCTTAACACAACAAATAATTATGATCTCACAGTTCTATGAGTCAGTAATCTGAGCGTTATTTAGCTGAGTCCTGTGGCCCTGGATATCTCACAAGGCTGCTGTCAAAGTATTGGCCAAAGCTATGGTCATCTCAAAGCTCCTTTTAGGGAGAATTTCTTTTCAAGCTCACTCACATTGTTGTTGGCATAATTCATTTTCTCCTGGCTTTTGGATTATAGGACTCAGTTGTTGGCTGGTCTGCATGTTGGCTGGAGGCTCCCCAAAGTTCTCTCTGTAAGTCACCTCATAACATAACAGTTGGTTTCATCAAATTGATCAAGGGATAGAGATAAAGAAATGCCACTAATATGGAAGTAACAACCCATCACCTGTCATATTTCCTTTGTTAAAAGTGAATCATCAATGGAACAGGATAGAAAGCCCAGAGATAAACCCACACACCTATGGTCACCTTATCCTTGACAAAGGAGGCAAGAATATACAATGGAGAAAAGATGGCCTCTTCAATAAGTGGTGCTGGGAAAACTGGACAGCTACATGTAAAAGAATGAAATTAGGACACTCTCTAACACCATACACAACAATAAATTCAAAATGGATTAAAGACCTAAATGTAAGGCCGGACACTATAAAACTCTTAGAGGAAATCATAGGAAGAACACACTTTGACATAAATCACAGCAAGATCTTTTTTGACCCACCTCCTAGAGTAACGGAAACAAAAACAAAAATAAACAAATGGGACCTAATGAAACTTAAAAGCTTTTGCACAGCAAAGGAAACAATAAACAAGATGAGAAGACAACCCTCAGAATGGGAGAAAATATTTGCAAATGAAGCGACAGACAAGGGATTAATCTCCAAAATGTACAAATGGCACATGTAGCTCAATATCAAAAAAGACCAACCCAATCCAAAAATGGGCGGAAGACCTATATAAGCATTTCTCCAAAGAAGACATACAGATGGACAACAAACACATGAAAATATGCTCAACATCACTAATTATCAGAGAAATGTAAATCAAAACTACAGTGAGGTATCACCTCACACTATAGAACTACCATATGACCCAGCAGTCCCACTACTGGGCATATACCCTGAGAAAACCATAATTCAAAAACACACATGCACCCCAATGCTCATTACACCACTATTTACAATAGCCAGGACATGGAAACAACCTAAATGTCCACCGACAGATGAATGGATAAAGAAGAAGTGTTACATATACACAATGGAATATTACTCAGCCATTAACTGGAATGAAATTGGATCATTTGTAGAGACATGGATGGACTTAGAGACTGTCATACAGAGTGAAGTAAGTCAGAAAGAGAAAAACAAACATCGTATATTAACGCATATACGTGGAATCTAGAAAAATGGTACAGATGAACTTATTTGCAAAACAGAAACAGAGACACAGATGTAGAGAACAAACGTATGGACACCAAGGAGGAAATGGGGGGTGAGATGAATTGGGAGATTGGGATTGACATGTATACACTGCTATGTATGGAATAGATAACTAGCGAGAGCCTGCTGTATAGTACGGGGAACTCTACTTGAAGCTCTGTGGTGACCTAGATGGGAGGGAAATCCAGAAGGGAGGGGATATGTGTATACATATGGGTGATTCACTTCGCTGTACAGCAGAAACTAGCACAACATTGTGAAGCAACTATACCCCAATTAAAAAAATAGATTACTCCAAGGAAGCTATACACATGGCCAATATGCACAGAAAAGGTGGCTCACCATCATTAGTCATTAGGGAAGTACAAATGAAAACCACAGTAACATACCACTTTAGACAAACTAGGATGGTTAAAATAAAAAAGACAGACAATAACAAGTGCTAATGAGCACATGAAAAATCAGAACCCTCTGAAGTGTGTGAGAATGTAAAATAGCGAAGCCACCTTTGAAAATAATGTGGCAATTACTCACAAGCTTAAACATAGAGTCAGTAATTCTACTCCTAGGTATATGACCAAGAGAAACAAAACATATGTCCAAACAAAAATTCACATATGAATGTTTACATTAGCATTATTCATAATAGCAAAAAAGTTGGAAACAGCTCAAATGTCCATCACCTGACAAATGTATAAACAAAATGTGGTATCCATACAATGAAATTATTCAGCCATATAAAGGCATGAAATACTCATACAGGGTACAACATGGATAAGCCTTGAAAACATTGTGCTAAGTGAAAGAAACCAGACAGAAGGTCACATAATATATGATTTCATTCATATGAAAGTCCAGACTAGGGAATCAATAGAGACAGAACATCTATTAGTAGGTGCTTAGGATTGGGGCTGGAAGGAGGGGAAGAGGGAAAATGGGATAATAAAAAAAAGTTCTAAAATTTAAAAAAAAGTGAATTATAAAATTTAATTCACAGTGAAATGGATGGAATTACACAAAGGTGTGAATGCCAGGAAGCAGGAATCTTTGAAGGCCATCCTTGAAGTATGTCAAGCACAGGGATATGTAAATACATTCTCACTGCAAAAATTTTCCAAATTTCTGTGAGTGAGAAATCTTGATCCCCATGAGATATCTGGAAAACTCTCAAAGTAAATATTAGGAAACTGCATTCTTTAGCCAACCAAATGTCACATATCATTCTTCTTTGAAAAATATGTTGATGTGTACATTGCCTGTAGATCTCATGATCACAGTATGTCAAAAAAAAATAAAGTCACATTATAAGGGTAGTTATTCCTTAAACTGATTCTATTCAATATTAGAGTGCTGTAAATCAAGAAGTTCTGTCCAACTAATTAAACACTAATTCCCTTCCTGCATTTGTCATGACTTCCAAAGATTTTACCTGTCTTCCTTTCATCTGGCTGTACACACAGCACAGTTGAAAAGGGGAAAATAAAATATATCACTTAATTTTTCATATTCAAAGAAAACAATAGAATGAGAATTCATATTTCTCAGATGGAGACACTCTCTTAAAAATCCATTGAATTGGGCTTCCCTGGTGGCACAGTGGTTGAGAGTCCGCCTGCCGATGGAGGGAACACAGGTTCGTGCCCCGGTCTGGGAAGATCCCACATGCCGCGGAGCAGCTGGGCCCGTGAGCCATGGCCGCTGAGCCTGCGCGTCCGGAGCCTGTGCTCCGCAACGGGAGAGGCCACAACAGTGAGAGGCCCGCGTACCGCAAAAAAAAAAAAAAATCCATTGAATTTAATCGTACTTTACACACTAATGCATGTATCCAAACCAGAGCAAAAATAAAAATAACTGTTCAGGGAAGATTCTTTTATACTTACCCAGCTACTGTTAGATGAATTCCTAGAAAATGCAGAAAGATATGGAACATTATTTTTCTTATGCTGAGTGATTCATTAATGATCAACTACCTTGGATGATAATGGACCTATCCATGCACATTACTGGAAAAATGTAGCCCTGGAGAGTTAAACAAATGTAATGCAGGGAATAATATGTCTCAGGAGGGAATGTCTGACCTACGCACCATATCAACTTTGTATCATCATTGCTTCTATGACTAGTTAAAAAAACCTATAAAAATGGTTATTAATATTTTAGAGAAGTGTTAGAAAGGCTAGTACTATGCATTTATAAAGGAAACCAAGCAAACTACTAAAGACTACATTAAAGGATCGTTTTACACTGGGATGTTTACACAATTCTTTGTTTAATTCTTTGTTATTCTTTGTTTTAGAATATGTTCACACTTGAATATGAGCTGTTTTATTTGTGATGGTAAATCAATAGATAAATCCATTATTACTGATCATCTACTATGTTTCAAGTACTATTGTGAGACACATAAAAACTATGACTTTCTTCAAATAGGTTAGAATTATAGTAACTCAAATTTGCACATCATTTTAGCAATTACAATACAATTTTACACACAAAAGGGAGGGAGTATCTTCTTGACATTTAATTTCAAGACTATGTGACTTATAGTATAGCACACTTGAAAAATTTTGAGTTCATTGTTTTATTCCTCCTAGTGAGTTTTTGTCAAAGCTTGTTCCTTATCCCATTCAACTGTAGGATAGTGCTTCCCTGCATGCCATCCATGGATTACCTGACTGGAATCATCTGGACAATGTGTTAAACATGAATATTCTGGCCACAAACATAATTATTCTGTATCAAAGTCTTTATGAGGCAGCGAAGGGAAATCTTCACTTTAACCAAGTCTCTGTGTCATTATTCTGAACAGTGAAGCATGAGAACCACTTCCCTTAGTTGTGTTAATCCATACATTTTAGCTAGAGAGATGAACTTCCATTTGTGAAACTGACAGTGAGGGCTTGGAAGAAATGGGAAATAAATAATAGAAAACTGAAAAGTGGTAAATTAAATGCACAGTAATTTGTTTATTGATAACAATTATTGAAAGTTTACTGTGTCATGCGTTGTTTCAAGCATTTTATGTACAGTACCTAACTGAAATCTATAAAATTTCTCTTCTAGAAAAGAGGAATTTTGAATTCCTAATTTACAAAGGAAGAAACTGAGAACAGGACAATGTATTGAACTGACTAACATCATCCAAACAGTAATCAAAGGAGAGATTCAAAATCAGGTCAGTCTTCTTTCAATTCTAAACTTCTATGCTACCCTGGAGAGAATAACATGGTTTGCAGTGGATAAAGAAAGTTTCACTGAGAAAGGCAACTCATTTTAGGCTTTAGTATACAGAGAATTGGGACTCATAGTAGTCACTGAAGAATGACTGGTGTTTAAATAAATATAATAAGGGGGGCAGAGTATTCCTGCTTTGACTAATGGTGTAAGTAAATCTTAAAGTCAGGCATAACTGGGAATGCACGTGACACCAAATACTGAAAAGTATAGAGGATCAGGGAGAATTGAGTTCCTAGAAATAGAGTGAATATTTCTTTGGTAGTTCAGAGGTGAAAATTTTTACTTTTAACAATGTAAAAAAGTAAAAATTGTATTTATGTGGCAGTATTTGAGTAGAACTTCCTTCTGCACATATTTATTATTATATCTGAAGCATTTAAAGCACTTGACTACTCTCTTCTTGAAACTCTTCACCTTGAGGTTGAGAGACCTTGTTCCATCTGATTTCTATTCATCACTGTATTTTTTAATCAATTCTCTATCTCATTTCTCCTTCTGTGCTTATCCCTTAAATGTGAGTTTTGTTCTGCATGCTATACAAATATGGACTCCATGGTTTTCTTTACAATTTCTGCTGGGGGTTTCTTAAACTAGTGTCCAAAATATTCAGTCTTTTTTTTTTTTTTTTTTTTGTGGTATGCGGGCCTCCCTCTGTTGCGGCCTCTCCCGTTGCGGAGCACAGGCTCCGGACGCGCAGGCTCAGTGGCCATGGCTCACGGGCCCAGCCGCTCCGCGGCACGTGGGATCTTCCCAGACCGGGGCGCAAACCCGGTTCCCCTGCATAGGCAGGCGGACGCGCAACCACTGCGCCACCAGGGAAGCCCGCAAAATATTCAGTCTTTATGTGGCTTAAATTGAACTGTTGAGTGTCAATTCACTCACTGTTTATTCTTCTTTGTTTTTGGCTAGAAGTGTCTCAATTTTGTTTAAATTTTAGCACAGCTCTATCTGAATCATCTTAACTCCCTAATAAAAATTTAATTCCTCTTCTAAGAGATTGATTGAAGAATGGATATATGAACCAATCATGGCAATAAACATGGAATGAAGTTGTCTGGAGAAGGGAATAATGGTTCCAAAAAAGGTTTCTTCCCTGGTAAAAGAGACACACACAGAAAAATCACCATTGTTCTTCAGCTGGACCTTGTCAGATCTGAGTTCTGTTCTGGGACCTGATGCATCTATCTTGTATCCATAAAGAGGACTAGTCCAAGTTCAACCTGACATGCCAAGGATGGTAGAGAAGAAAGACAAAAAGTACTGACGTCCATTGTAATATTTTTGAAAGACCATATCACCAACCTTGGAACTTAATGTTAAGTATGACAATGAATTTTTCTTCTTATTTGAATTATTTGGTATTTTCTCTTACTTGCAGCCAAAGTTATCCACATTCCAATGGAAAATGAGATAGATACAACCTTAAAATTGTGAAATTTTGTGCATATTTCTGGGAATAGATTTTGTGGTCTTAGATATTTTTTTAAAATATGTAGTAGTAATAAATTCTTAAAATGTACTGATTGATATATTGATACTTGTAAATATGCATCTTCTTTATGAATGAAGTTATTTTTCATTAACTTCACTCTTATACTCACTAATACAATCATTTCTCTATTACCATTTCTATTTTCTAAATGAAATTTGGTTGTGTTATTTCACTGCTTAAACCTTTATTCTAATCTCCTAAGGTGTTGCCTTTAAGAGAATAAAAATGTCATACTGCCTACAATTTTAATTTTTCTAAATCTTTATAAAAAGTTCATTAAATGACTCTAATCCTTCAAAAAATCAATATGAAACACACTCAAAGCTTCCTGAGTGATGGACTTGTCATGAATAAAGAAATAGGAAAATAGAGTAACATGGTAATCTGTCTATCCTGCATCTACCTTTAAGTTTTTGCAGATGAAGCAGTGTCCCACTGAGGGGATGTGTCCAGGAATACTAGGTGGTAGGCATGGCATGACACCCTGGCAGAACTGGGAGAGTGAAGGAGAAACAAAATGTACTTAACAGTAACTGAGAAAAGAAAAAAATAGTATTTTTCCTAAGTACTTCATAGTTTTAAATTTATTTATTTTTGCACAGACAATTCAGCTTTCTCCTGGCTCTTGCATACAAGAAAAACTTAACAAAATCATTTTTCAGTTATTAGTGTCCCCCATCTTGAAAGACCACCTATGTTTTTGCATAGGAGACATATAAATTTCTCCTCCTCAGTCATGATGGTATGTTTGAATCATGAAAAATGGGGAGACAAAAATTTGGGAGGAGGTGAAAAATTGGTTAAAAGCAAAGTGACAGTTTGAATAATAAGCTCTGTGATGTCAGAGATATAAATAGGATGGTTCCCACGTGAGGAGGCATAATACAAAACTGACAGAAAATTTTTTCCCACAGCCTGGAGATGGCCCCCACTGCTGGGCTTACCAACGAGTTAAATTTCAGCATCCAATTTCTCCAGTGGGAACCTGGGAAAGAGAAGAAAATGGCACCTTTATGTTGTAGTCGAAGGATTTGTATTTGAACACGTATTTGTATTTGAGAGACATCCTGTGAACATCACTGATAATCCAGGAGTACACTGGAAGGAGCATCAGATCCTGCAGTTGCAAGCATATCCCGCAGAACAAGGATTTGCCTGCTGTGAATACCATCCTGGATGAAGCCCTTGGGAAAGAATGCTTGAAAAAACATGAGCTACCCGATCATATACAGAACTTGAGAATTTAGGAGCTGGAAAGGACTTCCGGAGATCTAGCTCTCCAACTGTCCTGTATGTTACTTCTGCCACAACTTCCAAAGCTTGCATGCATTCTCAAAACAAACCACTGTTATCATTAAAATGTTCCATTTTTTCTAAATAATCTTGTTAGTTGTGATATGTATGCTATACAAAGTATCCATTTAATGGCATATTTATCTAATTTCTATAAGATAAAGTATTTTTTAGGAAAAATTACTTTTCACAATCTATAAAGTTTTCATCAACTTTTAACCTAAATGTATTTATGCTTTCTGCTATGTATTCTTTATTTTTTAATGGATAATATAATTAGATTTTAAAACTGTGAAGAATTCAGTAAATGACAAGAATGCAAGCTCCAAAAGCTATTTCTAATACAACAAAACAAAGCTATGAAGACAATTAGAAATATTAAGACTTTCTGAAACAAATTTATGGAACTGAAAGACTATTTTATCAGATAAGAATACAGTTTTATATAAAAATAATCTACTCTTTCTACTTAGGCTACATTAACTGTTACAAATTAAAAATACAAACAGGCTTTTATTAAGAGGGTATTCTATATGCCAGTCATGGTTTTATCTTAGTTTTCATTTAAACTAATTACCTCAGACCCATAAATAATAAAAATTATCAGTAAAATAAAGTTGCCAGAGTAAATGTGGATTTTGGAGTTAAGCAGGAAAAATTAAGCATCCAGCTCCTTTCTCTACTGCTGTTTTAAACCTGGACAGGTTACTTAAATTCTCTAAGTCACTGTTTCTTCCTGCCTGTAATGGAGATATACCAATTTATTTGTTTGTGAAAAGAGTTAAATGAGAATTTATTTGGCATACTACCTGGCATTTAATAGTTTCTCAGTGCATATTAATTCCTATCTTACTCTGTGAGGAAATGGAAAAAAAACATTTTCATGGTAGACCCAGGTTAGATGCCAAAAATAATTATATTAATATCTAACCATTGAACAAGTGCTTACTATGTACCAATTCTAAGCACTTTGTATGTATGACCCCATTTATAACTCAGAATAATACTGTGATGTAAGAAATATTCCTGTCCCCTTTTAACGGTTACTGAACCTGGGGATTAAAGAAGGACCTTGCTAATGAGCACACTACTGCTATGAGAAAGTGGGATTCTAGTTCAGTGAATCTGATGTCAGAGCTCTCGCTCTTACTCCTATGTTTTG
The DNA here is from genome assembly GCF_002837175.3 of Physeter macrocephalus. Classification (NCBI taxonomy): domain Eukaryota; kingdom Metazoa; phylum Chordata; class Mammalia; order Artiodactyla; family Physeteridae; genus Physeter; species Physeter macrocephalus. The sequence continues at coordinate 88,967,667 of NC_041220.1, read as the reverse complement.
TTGATTTAATTCTGTAGGTATGTATAAGTGTGCACATGTGTGTTCATGTACTTTTCTTTTTTTTTTTTGCGGTACGCGGGCCTCTCACTGTTGTGGCCTCTCCCGTTGCGGAGCACAGGCTCCGGACGCG
>NC_041220.1:88965018-88967527 GCF_002837175.3 Physeter macrocephalus | reverse complement strand
TGTGGGATCTTCCCGGACCGGGGCACGAACCCGTGTCCCCTGCATCGGCAGGCGGACTCTCAACTACTGCGCCACCAGGGAAGCCCTCCATTGGTTTTTAAAGTCACAGTTATCTAGTACCTAAGAATGATTTTTTTTTCAGAATTAAGAATGCTAAGTAAATACCTTCATAGTTTGAGTTTTCGATGGAAAGTTCCTGAGTTAGACATAGATATATATAGAAACATGTTATTTATATTTTTATATTTAAAAATATATTTTATATAAATATATATGGATACTTAATATACATTATATATAAAATAATACATATATATGGTTAGATATGGATATATAATTTTAGTAAACTTTTAAACTTTTAATTTTGGAATAATTTTAGACTTATAGAAAAGTTGCAAAGAGAGTAGAGAAAGTTCTATATGCCCTTCAACAAGTTTCCTTTAATGTTAACATCTTACATAAACATTATACATTTTTCAAAACTAAAAAAATAACATTATTTCATTAGTATTAATTAAACAACAGATTTTATTCGGATTTTACCAGTTTTTCCAATAATGTCCTTTTACTGCTCCACCATCCAGATTAGGATATCACACTGCATTCAATTTTCATGTCTCCTTGTTCTCTTCCTGTCTACAACAGTTTGCCAGTCTTCCCATATGTTTCTTGACCTGACCTGAAGAATTTTGGAGAACACTTATAATTTATTTTGCAGAATGTCCTTTAACTTCTCATAATTAGATAGTGTTATAGGTTTGGGGACAGAAATCAGAGGCGAAGTGTCCGTCCACCACACTATGTCAGGAGTATGTTATATTGATATGACTTACTACTGGCAATTACTTGTTTATAGTAGTGTCTTCTAAGTTTCCTCATTATAAAGTTACCATTTTTTTTTTCTTCACATAGTATATTCTTTGGAAGCAAGTCCTTAAGTCCAGGTCACAGTCAAGGAGGAGGGAATTTAGTGCCACTTACTGGAAGGAGCAAAATACCTGTGTATATTATTTAGATATCATCTGTAAGGAAGATTTGTCCCTTCTCCTCATTAATTTATTTTTTCAATAATTTATTTATATCAATTTAGGTACATATATATTTGATTTATGCTTTGAGTTAAAATCCAGTATTACATTAATTATTTTGTTCTTTTAATTTTTCCAGCTTTGGGCACCAGGTGTTTTTTTTCTTTTCTTTCCTTTTAAAGTGGATGACTTTTCAAAAAATTCCTTTGCTCTGATTTATGGATATTTATATTACACAAATCTACAAAATCTCTTCCCTAATAACTTTAGCTTATATGGGTTTTCTACCTTCTCTTATCAATTTTGCATTCTACTCCATAATTAACAACTTACATTCTATTTTATTTGGTAATTATCTTGATCCATGAAATTTGGTTTGTTAAATTCTATCTTGTTCATCAATCCATCAAACAACAAATCCCTAGGGAACACTTCTAATTTGTTAATGAAGATGTTGGATGCTGTGGAAGCTAGAGGGGAGAAAAAAGAAATAATATCTGTCTTCAAAGAACATAAAATCTATTTGAGAGAATAAAAATAGCACTCTTGAATCAATTGCAGCATAATAGAGACCTTCATAATAGAATAACTAATATTGTGGAAGTTAAGAAAGAGGGCAAAAAGCAAGGCTTTACAAAATCAAAACTTGATTTATCCAATAAATATAATGTGCTAAACTTCAAGAATAAAGTGCTGAGCAGATGTTTAAGAAGTCATGTCCAGAGAGTGTGATGAATTAGTTTTAAGACTAGTTATACAGAGCACTATGATATAACTTCACAGAATCTGAGTCTATGGGGCTTCAGGAAGACTTCTGGAAGTGACTTTTATATAAGATCTGAATTATTAACAGGAAAGACCATTTTGGAACCTGTAGGCAGTCTTGGAAATGACTTTCAGAGCATGAAATCAGAATGGTAATTGTTATACATAATGTAGTATTTTCTATGTCCTCAAATTAATTGTAAAATATCCACAGGTAAGGGTTTCTATGCAATATTACTTAGTACAGAATAGGTTTTTAGTAATCATTCTAATGGCATTTTATATGTATGTGTGTATGTGTTTGTGTGTGTGTGTGTGTGTGTGTGTGTGTGCATCTGCAGGTTTGTTTTCCCTGTTTGATTTTTTTTAATACATGACCATAAACTTATTCTGTCATTATTTTTTCATTTATTATTCCAACAAAAAATCTCTAAGTAGTTTGTGGTAGGTAAAATTCTAAGATAACCTCTAAAAAGACCCTCTCTCTTATATAACCTCATCATTCCCTTGAGTGTGGTAAAACCTGTGAATATAATGAGTTATAACTACTATGGTTATATTACATGGGAAAAGTGATTTTGTAGATGTAATGAAGTTTACTAATACATTGACTTTGAGTTAATTAATAGATTATCCAGGGCTTCCCTGGTGGCGCAGTGGTTGCGCGTCCGCCTGCCGATGCAGGGGAACCGGGTTCGCGCCCCGGTCTGGGAGGA
>NC_041220.1:88949142-88964910 GCF_002837175.3 Physeter macrocephalus | reverse complement strand
AAAAAAAAAAAAAAAAAAAAAAAAAAAAAATAGATTATCCAGGTGGGCCTGGCCTAATCACATGGACCCTTTAAATATGTGTTTAAAAGCCAGAGAAAAGGGACTTGAGAGATCCATAGTACAAGAAGTATTTGATACACCATTCCTGATTTGAATATGGAGGGTGTCACATAGTTAAGAATATAGTAACTTCTGATCCTGATCAACAGTCAGCAAAGAAATAGGGACCTTCATGTTACAAGAAACTGAATTATTCCAACAGAATGTGCTGTCAAGTAAATGTTCTCCCAGAACTTCCAGATGAGAATTCAAGCTGGTCAGTACCTTGATTTCAGTCTTGCAATACTCTGAGCAGAGAACTTAGTAATGCAGTCTGAACTTCTGACCTATAGACTGTGAGCCAATAACTGAATATTGTTTCAAGCCACCAAGTTTGTGGCAATTTGTTATGCAGCCGTAGCAAACTAACACATGCTTATTTGTTCAAGACTATTTTAGACCCTTGCAATGACAGTCAGGATATACTATATTATTTTGTGAAAAAATAATAAAAACAATAACAAAATTTCAAATCTTTGTGGTTTAATACTACAAAACTTTGTTCTCACTTATGCCAATCTCTAAGGCAATTGGAGAGTGTGTAATGATGTATTTTTAATCTTGTAACATCACATCTCAACAAAGCTTCTCTCCATGATTGCTAAAGCAGGATAAAAAGCACTGGTTTTATAAAACCAAAAAATATTTTCCCCTGGAAAAGACACATCACTTTTGTCTACACCAGTTGGTTTGAATTAGTTGCATTGCCATGCCTTGGGGTGGAGGGAACCAATGTGCCCAGGAAGAGAACAGGGTATATGTGAACAATAGACGTCTCTACTATACTTGGGTGACAAAGAAAACATTTAAATCAGTGACCAAGACAAAATCCTTGTCTTCATGGAAACAATGTCCTTGGTATTTAAGGAAATCTCCCTCTGGGAACAAAGGGTTATTATTGGGACATTTTAACAGGAATAAAGCAGAAGGTGAATTATAGGTTTGACTCCCAAGTTAACAAAATTAACATTGTCAGCCAGTCTGTGTCTTAAGTTCCTACTAACTTACCCAGGACAAGATGGAAGTTAGGGGGAGGAGGAAATCTTTTTTACTCCTATGGAATTGGGAAGAGTCAAGGAGGCAAATGAATGAAGGGGTCAGAGACCCAGCCTCTCATATTTATCCCATTGCTGGTTTGAGCCTTGGGGATATTGCAAGCATATCTCCACACCCACACGCAGGATGGGGAATAATGAATGATATACTCTAGAGCCAGTTCCTTCAGAATAAGGACATGTATTAAGACACATCTCTCACCATATTTCACAGACATTTTAAACTCTGCATCAAACAAATCTATGAGCAAATTACCTGATGGTATTAGGTAAATTGCCTCCAGCAAAATTAAAATAGTAATAAAGGAATAAATAAACTAAACATGTAAATAAAATATGAAGAGAAGAGAATTTTAATATATGCTGATTCAAAAGATACAGTGGCCACACGATTCTAAAAATTTATTTCAGCCCTCTGCACTTTCTACTCAGCTTCTCCATTTTCAGAGGTGATCTTGGACCATTTTAAGGAGGTATTTTTCACCTGCAATTTCTTTGTTCCTCTGTGACTATCAGTGCCTTAAAAAAAATCAATGGATGTATTCAAATATCTAATACTACAATATAAGACACTTTAATTTTTAGAAAGTTGATTTCCTTTGCCATTGTTAAGCTGTTTGTCAAAAAACAGATTCCAATTTACATGAATCACTGTAATGAAGACACTTTGAATCAATTGTTTTAATACACTCTACATAGTTAAGTCCAACTCCTTAATTAGTTTTAATTTTATAAGTCCCAAAGAAATAATTGCTCATTTTTTATTGTTCTTTCACCTTCTAATTTAAAAGAAATATCATTTTATGTCGTGTTACCATGCAAAATTAATTATACTGCTTTAACAAAGGATAGTTGTTCATACTCTATCTTAAGTAATTAAGGATTTGAAGTTAAGTAGAGACACTTTTATTTGTGATGTATTATATTCAGCATATATATTTTTTAATAAAATTTACATAAAACATATTTAGTAAATTGTTAAAGAGGACTATTGCTATGCATTTAAAGTTTTACAAATTTGTATTATGAACTTACAACCTGGTATTACACCAAGTTCTTTTAAGAAATGTATGTAAAATTCAGGGTATTTAAGGAAGTTGGAATCAAAAATTAGGACAACAGGTGAAAAAAATATTTTTAATAAAAATCAGAATAAACCAACTCTTAAGTATTATGCGAAAGGACATAAAATGCACCAAAAGCAATCTGTGTAGACAGACAGCCCCACAGAGAAGTCAGTGCCTTCATGACCTCTACCTATGTAGGTTTTGACACTAAGATAACAGAACTATGGCACAACCACAGCCATAGAATATAATAGGAAGGGCTGAGATCAAGGATTCTTCCAGAAAATCAAAAAGGAAGCATGGAATGAGAAGTTAAGCTATATACTTGAGTTTGAGGATCATGATTCATCCCTGCTACTACCCACAGAAATAGCACTTGGAAAGTTAAGATTCAGAATTTAAAAAAGGCTGTGAAGTTTGTTGTAAATTAAAAAAAATACATCACTTTTACTTAGAGCTTGGAGGATAAATCAAAGAGGACTTCATAGTGGTAAAGAGACAGTACATTCATTGCCATGTAATTCTGTACCATGTAATCTTAGGCATCTGTTCACAGGCGGGAATACAAAGGTAGGAAGTAAAGGAACTATCCTGTTCCCTCTGGAAGCATCTTGTTACAAACTGAAATAAGATGAAATAGATAAATATAGATTCATTTTATTAGGGGGTGACATAGAGAATCTTACCTGTTTGACTTAAGAAATCTCAGAGAATAAGGGCTCCACACCCCTTCATTTTACACAAGGTTGTGTTTCTTATAAAAATAAAATAGGCAATTTAATATTTGCTTGTTTTGTGATATTTTACTGGGAACAGACACACTTTCTTATTTCTACTTCTACATTATCCCACAGGTGTGATATGATTTCCAACTGCCTTTTGCTATACTATTCCATTGTAAGCTTAGGCACATTAACCTTTAGCATTGTCTAAATATCATTGTCTTAGCCTTGTTGAATTCAAAGCCTCCTGCATAAAATACTAGGAGACTTGCCAATGCAGATAAAGTGGCTTGCTCTTTAAAGGTTAACTATGGACCTATCCTATTGACCTAATAATAGCTCAAAAGACTTTAGAAGTTATTAGGTAAAACAAATCAATACTGAAGGAAATCAATATTAAAGAGAAAATAAAAAGATTAGACTTAATTATTATTAGATATTTTTTCTACCTTAAAAATCAATGGTTGTTCAAAAGCTCCATCACCTACCTTTCTTCGAAACAATTTATTTTGTCACAGTATGTCAAAAATGTGAAAAAGTCATCATGGTCTATTCTCATTCTCTTCTAAACTAGGTAATTCAAATCATTGTTTTTTTTAAGTTTATGTACTTAATTTTTCCATTTTTATTAAATTTGAGTTTAAAATACAAATAATTTGATATTTGTCACAAAGTTCATTAACATCAATTCTTACAACTTACTATTTTGTCAGTCACCTTTGAACTAAGGTTTCATAAATACCAACAAAACATATCTATTTTTTACCCAAACTGAATCATGTATATATAATAGCAAAAGATTTTGATATTTCATTCCACACTGTCATTCTTGCTCTTGGGTTTAGAAATCTGGGAATTTCTTTTATCCTTTATCTCATTTGGTGAACTTCACAAACTTTAAAAAGGTTACATATGCTAGGGGACTAACTGAGATGCCCAGATGGAGGGTAAGTTATGGCTAGTAAAAATCAGCTTGACCACATCTTTGCTATAACTTAATTGATAGGAAACTAGATGTCACACACAGAATCCCAGCATTTGAAGAGTTATCTGAGCAGAACTAGCAGCAGCATTCTCCCAATCATAGATTCCCTTAGTGTCTGGACATCTTCAGTAAGTAACATGGCATTTACCAATGCAAAATCCAAACTATAACTCAAAGCAAAAGCTACATATGTTTCTGAAAGACAACAAAGCATTCTTTAATTGATTTGCATATTCTTACATAATTTTCTTTATTGTTTTCTCTGACTTCCTTAAATCTGCAATAGTTTGTAGTCATGCAACTCAAAGTGAGGTCTGAGGACCAGCACTACTGGCATAGATTAGATTTGATAGACATGCAGAATCGTAGGTGCCACCTGAAACCCATTGGATAAGAATCTTTTTTTTTTTTTTTTTTTTTTTTGCTGTACGCGGGCCTCTCACTGTTGTGGCCTCTCCCGTTGCGGAGCACAGGCTCCGGACGCGCAGGCTCAGCGGCCATGGCTCACGGGCCTAGCCGCCCCGCGGCATGTGGGATCTTCCAGGACTGGGGCACTAACCCGTGTCCCCTGCATCGGCAGGTGGACTCTCAACCACTGCGCCACCAGGGAAGCTCAAGAATCTTTATTTTTAAAAAGATATCCTTATAATTCATGAGCACATGAAAGTTGAGGAAGCACATGTTTATAAGTTATTCTTGGTATATCAATGTAAACTATGCTTCCAGGACCTCAAACTGGCTTTCAATATGTGCCATACTGTGCTTCTCAGTTATCATTTTCATTCCTTAGAAAAACATTCTGTAATTATGACGTGTGAGCATGCTTTGAGGTCCTGTGAATTCAGCAGTGACAGATATAGACAAAATCATCTGCTTTTATGAACTTATATTCTAAGCATAAGAGAGTTATTAAAAACACAAAATAAGTAAAATATTTATAATGTTGGGCAATGACAAAAAATATGGAGTAAAATAATTTAGGGAAAAGGAGAGGGAGGTGGTGCGATATAATCTTAGATAGTATGACTAAGGAAGTTCTTGCTAAAAGGCTAATGTTTTAATAAATTCCAGGAGAAAGTGAGGCAGCAAGTTAGATGGATATTTTGAAGGAAAAAAAAGTAAAAATTTATGTGATGAGATGTTTTGTATTAAGCCTGGAATGCCTGGTTAGCTCTACTTCCAAGGGCAGAAAAATCATAGTATAAAATATTAGGGTACATTACTATCCCTTGAGTGACTATTAATTACAGTTATTATGATAACTGGTCTATATGTATTATCTCCTTTAGTTACCATGACAACTCTACTGGATAAGCATTATTATTTTCTTGAGGAAACTGAGTCTCAGAGAAGTTGGATAACTTGCCAAATTTCATATAGCTTGAAATACAGGAATCAAGATTTAAGTGCCAAGTCCATGTGTTTCAAAAGCCCATGCTACTTGCTCTAAGTCTCTGGCTGTAACCCCCTCATAACCAGGATCAGATTTAATTTGAGGACAAACAAAAAGCCCAATTTCTTAGTCAGTTGAAAAGTATAATACTGACTCAAGAAAAAATTACTACTGACCTCAGTTGTTTCCAGAGCAAATAAAGTAAGATGAATAAACAGCTTAAATGTAATACTGACATTGTTATTTGTTATTTTTAATCAGCAATTTTAGCACTTGGGTGAAAAAAATAATCAGCCGTGGGAACTTTTATTCAAACCTCTTGTCATTCCCACCGACTTCAACATTTTAGATTCATTAAATTCATTTTGGGGGCTCAATTATCCATTTTTTAACCAAAAGTTCCATAAGCAATTCTGATGCCTGAGAATATCTAACAATCACTGGGGTAACTTTTTAAAGGTCCTGATCAAAATCATCCAAAGCAATTTCACCTTAGGGGAAATTAACTTAGACAAGACTAGTTGGGATTCTCGCTCACATCTTTTTCTTTTAAGGACAATACATCTGCCAATAAATAAGCTAAATTACTTTTGTAAATTCTTATCAACTCTGACCTAGATAGTGTGCAATTTCCTTTGAAGTGTGTTTCCAGATAGTCCATACTGATTGGACAGTATCAATCTTACAAATTGCATTCACCACATGTTACTTGAAAGGCGATGTGATGTGGCCAAGGAATAAGAATGAGTCTGCACTTTGGAAATAGAATATTCCAAACTCTCTTTAGTAAAGTTTAAATGGATTAGGTATGTATTTGTTCTATTCAATTTCCTCAAGTGTTTACCTATAGAAATTTTTAAAAATCTGTATGACAAAACTTCGATTTTATAGAGTTCTGTCACTTTGGATTGTATTTGAACTTTTAACTCAAAGTTCTTGAAGAAAAATCTGCTTTAATGTAAGTTCACTTTGTGACTGACAATTTGACAAGAAATATCAGAATTGTGAAAACTTGAGGATATTGTCACAGGACTATCGTTGAAACTAGACAAACAATAGTGATATTATAAAGAAGGTCACTTACTGTGATTTTTGGAATTAAAACTTATCCAAGAGTATACAGTTCCACTATGGATAGTAAAAGCAATTTATTGCTGCTTTTCAGTATTGGAAAAGAAAAAGTTCATCCTGTCATTGATTGACCTTTAAAAAGAAAAATGTAGCTGGCTTATGGGTAATAAGAAAGCTATATATATATATATATTCGTTACATTTACAAGTAGACTTTCTTCATTTGGGTCCATTGCATAGGTTTTTCACACTTTTATTATAATCTGATTGGATAAACTAATCACTGCCAATTCATATTACCATAATGGAATGCAACTCTTTTTTTGCAATAATTTTTTGCATGCAAAAATAAAATTACAGAGTAGGAAGACTTTTAAATTTTTCATAATTTCTTCATTTGATAAATAATGTGACAGAGAATATGTAATAATTTTATCATTTGTACTTATAAAAAAATTAAAACCTCAATTTAAAAGAGTAATATTCAACAAATATCTTTGCAGCTATAGTTTAACCAATTTCTCCCCTTGGTAGAAAATATAGTTATGTAGCATAAAGACAGTGAATGACATAAAAGTTTACATGATAAATGATGTATGTAGTCATGGTCAGTTTTTGCAGTTGAATAACAAATGATTGTCTTGGAACTATGACATTTTTCCTATTCAGAATTACCCTCATATGTCTTTACTCTCTTATCTTCTTTCCAGGTCTTCACATCTTTTTGTTGTATCATATATTTTATGGAATACTAAATAATGAAAAAATATCCAGTTACCTTACCAATGTAAGGTGCCATGCTACCTTACATTATTTTCTGAATTCAAATTTTAGCTTTAATTTTATCCGGTTAGATAAAATTAACATAATTAATGTATTCATATATTCCATAAGCTACTTGTTTTCACAAGCAGAATGTTAAACGTATTCATTTCTTGAACACCAGCTTTACTTGCAACATTTAGTTCTCTGTCCCTTGGTTCTTCTAATTCAATATGATTTTTTAAATTTAAGGTACATGGGTTTTATAAGCTCTGATCATAAAGAAGATGGCATTTAAAAATATAAGCCTAGTAAAAATATAAATTTAGTTTCTGACACATTTACATTAGGCAATATCAAATAAATTTCTTTTTGTTTTTTGCTCATTATATTTTATTTTTTTAATTAGGATTTAGTGATGATATGTTTCAAAACTTAATTTCTGCCAATTGGTATAGAATCTAATACCAGACTCTTTCTCCAAAAGTCTCCTAGCTTTAAGTTTGAGTTAATTTAGTTTAATTGAGTTAAGCTTGAGTTAATTCTCTTGAATTCATTGCCCTTTCTTTCTCTGAAAGCTGAAAGTAAGCATCTTCTTATAAGTCCTTAGGGATTTTATATTTTATGGTATGATTTGATTTATTTTTTAATACTTCTCCTTTCAACTTCTGCAAATCTGCTATGTTGTTGCCAGTCATAGAACCACCTTGTACCATAGCTATCATTCAATGACCTCAACCTATGAAACCCAGATGCCTCAAAAGATTATATCAGCCAAGGTAGCCTTCTATGTTAGGGAATACTTCTTGCTCAATTTATTCAAACAGCCTTATAAAGGCCAAGTGCATCCTCTTAGGCATCAATTTGACAAACCTCAAACATCCTTACAGAGGCTAAGACTTAATTGTACAGGGTGTCCGTACTGTGTAAACCCAAATTTAAAAAGCCAACTAAAGGTTTATCTTTTGACTCGCCTATGTGATTATGCAGGATATTCTCTGCTTAGTACCTCTGAGCAAAGAGTCATCTGAACATGCTTTTCTTCATATTTGCCTTCCATTTCCCTTATATCTTATTTAAAAAGGAATGGTGGAAAAGAGTTTGTATGGGCATGATAATGCTGATATACACCTTGTTGTCCAGTCTTTCTATAGGCCATCTATGGAAGATGGATTAAAGGAGTCTATTTGGAGTAGTGGGAGGTGGAATTTGGGACTCTAGGTTTATTTTCAAAGATATATGCTGTTCACACATCTATTCTACCAGCCTGAAATCTAAGTGCATTTTTGTCAGGGAATGGCAGTAACTTATTAGAGTTATTTGCAGCAACATATATTCTGATAGTTCACTGGTTTATTGCCATAAAAATATACTTCTCATTTAATATACCATCCAATGTAGGTATGAGGAAGAAGTATCCAGGAGGCCAGGGCTCTGCTCTATACAGGGTCAACTTTTTTCCTTCTTCTTGTGTCTCCACCCTCCTAAATTTGTTTAGTGTCCTCTGCATTCATTCAGCCAATGGAGAAAGAGGGCCAGAATTCTGGAAGGAAAGTGTGCATGGGACCATCCTGAAAGTGATGCCCATCAGGTTCACAAAGTGATGCCCATCAGGTTCACTCATATATTCTATTGATGATCTGCAAAAACTGAGTCACTTGGTCACACCTAAAAAGTTAAAGATGCAGCGCATTCCAGCCAAGCACCCAGATGAGCTGTAAGGACCATTACTCATAGGCGCTGGCAAACTCTGGGTTTTATGGTTGAGTTTCCTATTTGTCATATATATTTTCATGTTTGTATATATCCTTTCTCTCTGACTCTATTCACTTTTAACTAGGTCTTATGTGACCTGCTAAACACAGGTTTAAAGACTTTAATCTATGTTGTTTTTCCACAAAGCCATCACTATTATTTGGGAGATTTGTAGACTAGTATCTTCATTTTAACTCTAAAATTCAACCTGCTAAGCTAGAAAACTCTTTAGAATATGCTAAGGTGTTTTATTTTACATCTCCCCTTTTTTTCTATGATATAAATTATAGGATAAATGAAAAAAAGCAAAATGGTGTCTTTGTTTCCACTTAAAAGATTTCTTAATGAAAATTACGTAAATGTTAAGTTATAGTCTTCCATACGGAATTTGGTAGTTTCTTTGGAAGATGTGAAGAGGAATTATTTTTGTCTTTCTTACTGTTTTGTACTAATTTCAATTAATAATTAGCTATATTTAGACACAAATTCTGGTCTTTAGTGAGGGGGCTACATCAACTGTGAAAATAAATGAAATAAAAACAAAATTTCACTGCTACTCAATTATTCAATAACTGCAATAACCACCTGCATTATTAAGCTTCTGTGTGTTCATAAATGTTTAATATTAGCTTTTATATCCTCATGAAATTACTGGTCAAACAAGCAAAGAAACAATGTAGAAAAGTAACACGATTACTTGTATCGACATACCGATACAGAGTACTAGATGAAACATGTTGGAACAACTATATCAAATAACACAAAATTTGGGTGGCAGGAAATACTCAGTTTATTGAATTAAATTGAATTTCTCGTTTCTTACCTTTGGAATGTCAAGCATCCTTAGAATACTCTAAGGCACTCAAATTTACCAAAAAATCCCTTTTAAAAAGAAGCCTATAGCAGTTGAAACTACTATAAACACAATTTTCATTAAATATACACAATTCTTAATAGCACCATTTCATAAAGACTTGTTTGGGTCTAAGAATGATGCAGCAGAACATGAAAATGAGTGAAGCCAACAAACTGTGCAGTAGTAAAGAGAAGAGAATTAGATTTGCTTTAATAGTTACCTAAATAAATGGTCCATTATTGAGGGAAAAAAAGGTAAGACCTAAATACATTATTTAATGTTTGATTCTTTTAAATAAAAACCAAAATTATTTACCTTTATAATTTTTTTTTTATTTTTTAACAGTGTTACTAAAACACTGGTCAATTCTGTCAGGTTGGTCATGCTGGTTATTTGAAAAATTTAAAGGTTTCCTTAGTCTCTTAAGTACAAGAAATCCAAGGAAAAATAATAAGAACTTTGCAATGTTTACAAGTAGGGTATTCTCAGGCTTTTTACATATATTCCCATTCACTTTTCAGATAAAAATATGGAGTTTAAATCATTCATTGATTTTTTTTGTAAATTCAATCAGAAATAAAATTATGTCAAGTGCATAGGATTTAACTAATGAAGATGCAGGAGAGGACAACATAACCTTTGATCTTATACACATGGGGTTTACAGTCCAATATTTATGCAAAAACAAAATGATTTCAACATGGTATGAAGAACAAAAATATACCTGAAATACATTTACAATATCCAAAGATAAAACTCGTGCAATAACAAAGAGGAAACCTACAGAACAATGGAATGTATCTCAGATATTGCTTATGTACCACACTTAATACACAACCTCACCCTGTATTATAGTCATTGGTACTATGACCAAATTTGTGTTGATACATCTTGAAATGTATCAGTTCTGTCTAAAACAATGCTTATTTATTTCAGCCCCAGGATGTTTTTGTGCTATAACAATGGAACCCAGCAGAAAATGACTTAGCACTCAGCATAGGCAACCTGGAAGTGTAGTGCCCTAGGGGTCAAACTATGGTCAAAGGAACATAAGAGACAATGGATCAATGCTTCTGTCTGCTTTTTTCTAGGTGGATTGTCCTGAGTCATATCTCTTAAGCTTCTCAAAACTTCCCAAGGGATTGAGTACCCAGAAGCCCAAGCAAGTCACCTATCAGATAGTGCATTCTGGTATTCTCTCTTTCTCCTCCTCATCTCTCTCCCTTTGATCCCTTCCTCCTGCACCTGGGATCGTATTCCTAAAAAACTGCAACAATACAAGCCGTTGCCTTAGGCTCTGTTTTGAGGTACTCAAGTAAAACACAGAGTTCTGAGCTGACTGGGGATGGAGATGGTAGGTTGAAATATAAAAGCAATTTTAAAGAAGTCTATACTCATTATGTTCTGCTGTTACATTTGAGTGCTAGTGATTCTCTGCTGTTATATTTGGGTGTTAGTGATTCACTCAAGGTCTTACAGTTTGCAGTCAAAATGTGACTAAAACATGATCATCTGCTTCTTCATCCAATGTATCTTCCAAATCTATTCAACGTTTTTCTACACTGTCTTTCATAAAACAAACCTTGATATATCCCAGTATGGTTCTTAAAACAGAGGTGAAAATGAGAGAATTAGAAAAAATAATCTATAAAAGGAACTCTCTTCCCATTTTTCGATTGGATTGTTTGTTTTTTTGATATTGATTTGTAAGAGCTGTTTGTATATTTTGGATATTAACACCTTTTCAGTCTCATATTTTGCAAATATTTTCTCCCATTCCATAGGTTATTTTTTTGTTTTGTTGATGGTTTCCTTTCCTGTGCAAAAGCTTTTAAGTTTGATTAGGTCCCATTCATTTATTTTTGCTTTATTTATTTATTTTTGTCTTGAGAGATTTATCTAAGAAAATATTGCTATGATTTATGTCACATAATATTTGCCTATGTTATATTCTAGGAGTTTTATGGAATCATGTCTTATATTTAGGTCTTTAAACCATTTTGAGTTTATTTTTGCATATGGTGTGAGGGAGGGTTCTAATCTCACTTTTTTACATGCAGTTGTCCAGTTTTCCCAGCATCACTTATTGAAGAGACTGTCTTTTCTCCATTGTGTACTCTTGCCTCCTTTTTCATAGATTAATTGACTGTAGGTGTGTGGGTTTATTTCTGAGCTCTCTATTGTGTTCCATTGAAGACCTAAATAGACATTTCTCCAAAGAAAACAAACAGATGGACAACAGGCACATAAGAAGACACTCAACATTGTTAATTATTAGAGCAATGCAAATCAAAATCACAATGAGATGTCACTCACATTGGTCAGAATGGTAATCATCAAAAATCTACAAATAATGAATGCTGGAGAGGGTGTGGAGAAAAGGCAACCCTCCTACACTGTCAGTGGGGATGCAAATTGGTTCAGCCACTGAGGAAAACAGTATGGAGGTTCCTTAAAAAACTAAAATTAGGGCTATCATATGATCCAGCAATCCCACTCCTCCTGGGTATATATCTAGAAAAGAAGACAACTCTAACTTGAAAAGATACAAGAACCCCAATATTTATAGCAGCACTATTTACAATAGCCAAGACATGGAAATAACCCAAGTGCCCATCAACAGATGATTGGTTTAAGAAGATGTGGTATATATATACACAATGGAATACTACTCAGCCATAAAAAATGAAATATTTACATTTACAGGAAAATGGCTGAACCTAGAGAATATCATACTGAATAAACTCAGAGAAAGACAAATATTATATTGTATCACATATATGTGGAATCTAAAAATAATACAAATGAATCTATATACAAAACAGAAACAGACTCACAGACACAGAAAACAAACTTATGATTACCAAAGGTGAAAAGGAGGGGGTAAGAGAGATAAATTAGGAGTACAGGATTCACAGATACAAACTATTATACATAAAATAGATAAGCCACAAGGATTCACTGTATAGCACAGGGAACTATATTCAATATCTTCTAATAATATATAAAGGGAAATAATCTGAAAAACGTATATATATATATATATATATATATATAAAACTGAATCACTTTACTATAACCCAAAACTATCACAATATTGTAAATCAACTATACTTAAATAAAAAGAAATTCTAAAGGATATTGTATATTGATTATATAGAATAAAACATTATCTTATTATTTTATATCATTAAAAAAACTCATACAATTTACCTCATTTATTTTCAGTAGACACCACCTTTCTTTAGTTTGTTTGTTTATAAGCAGCTGTAATACAGAGTGATGGGGACAAAAATGAATCAGAATCAGAGCTAAACTATGCTAGAATCTTACGTGGTACAAAAGTTGTCTTTAAATAACCAAATTGTCTTCCCATGGTCTCTCCTGAATAAGTCATTTTTTAGATAAAAGAGAACAGTAAAAATTTTAGGCAATAAGTGATTTTTTTTTAACCTGGGCAGTGAAATCATTTTATAAAACTTTTCATTCATAAAATCTGACTTTCTGTTACTACTAACAGGATGAGGGCCCCAGACCAAGGTCTTTTGGGATTTCTCACCCCAAGGTTATATGATAATCATCTCTGAAGTGAAGAAAAATACAGTAACAAACTCTCTACCTTGTAGATATTTATAGGTATAGAAGTATAAACAAGGTTCAGATATATTTACTTTATTGTGATATGTGAATTGCATTGATTTTTATAGCTGGAGTTCACATTTTTAGGAATGAATGTGTTGCAAAGAATTGCTGAATATATATGCTATGCCTCATCTTTAGTAGTCTCCCAAACTTTATAGAGGAAATAGAAAATGCCAATTGAACACTAATTGAGGTCTGGTTTCCCTGAAATAATACATGATATTTGTATTCACATGCATGCAACTTACTGAGGAAATGCTCCCAACAAGTCAAGTTAATTGTGACAAAGTCCCAGTTTCAGCACTACTGCAGTCCAGAAGGAAGCTCTGGAGTTTAGTTATGCCTCTTAGTTTGTTCCATTTGCAGGGAGTGTATGTGAGGAGTAGGATGGTGATGTGGAAACCCTCACCACCCAGACATCTCCTTATGCCCCTCCGATCTCTTTGTGTTGGGAGAAAATGGCTCTGTAGCTTAAGGGTAATCATTAAAAGAAAAATATGGGCAACTAGGGACCCAGTGATGGGCACACAGAAGTGGTGACATTTCCATTCCCTGTGTAAATAAATGATAAGGATAGGAAATGCTTCTTCTGTCTTGAAGGAAAGAATGATGCAACAACATACTTACTGATTGGTCCTGTTTTTACCCCCAGTGACTGGCACAGTGCATGATATATAGTAAATGGCTAGTAAATGTATGTAGACTAATTAAAAATAAACACACCCAGACACCCACACACGAAACTCAAAGGACATAGATAATTAATGAAGCTTTCAAATTTGCCTAATTTATACATCAAAAACTTTTGAATCACAATATTATAGTTGTACCAAACCTTCTACCAAGAATATCTCACATTGGATTTTAGTATTTAATTGAATGAAAGACTATGCAGTGAATTTTTATTTCCTAGCACATTTTCATGTATCTCTTCTGTACTTGACCCTCCTGTTGATTTGAAAGGAGACTTGCTCAGCAGTGCTAACAGCACAGGAATAAAAGTTTCATGAAAACAATACATTTTTAAGTTGTTAATTCAATATCTAAAGGGGGAAAAAGAGGAAAGAGAGAAGGGATTCTGTTATTATCCTACACTGACTTTAAATACAGCAAAACCACAGTTTTCCACAATTATCTTTACTTTCTTATAGTTCAATGAGTTTTCCTGGAAGTGAAAATACTTTTCCATATGCATTAATGTTAATTCATAAAGCAATTTATATGCACCAAACACTTTAAATTCTGTTTCTCCTCTTCTTTCTTTTATTTTTTTTATTTTTATTTTTTTTGCGGTATGCCGGCCTCTCACTGTTGTGGCCTCTCCCGTTGCGAAGCACAGGCTCCAGACGCGCATGCTCAGTGGCCATGGCTCACAGGCCTAGCCGCTCCGCGGCATGTGGGATCTTCCCGGACCGGGGCACGAACCCGTGTCCCCTGCATCGGCAGGCGGATTCTCAACCACTGCGCCACGAGGGAAGCCTTCCTTTTAAATTAATTCCTTTTCTTAGTCTTTCTTTTCAAATTATACATATATATATATGGAGTATATATAATATAGCAGTTGTATAAGGTGTAACAGTAGGCAGTTTTAAGCAACACGCTAAACCTAAGATGTTTTCACCAGGAACCTTATAATGCCATTTTAAAATATCTATTAGAAATAGGCAAAAGTTTCTCTCTTGATTTTTGCTTTTAGATGTGGAAAGAAAATCATTTCAGTGCTGTGAACTTAAAGGTTGATTTTTTTTTTCTTCTGGATTTGCTTGTGACATTCTCTAGAATATAATTTTAAACTCATAGAGGATTGTAAACTTTTTGACTTGAAACATTTGCCTTTGATGCATCCGTAAGTCTAGATAATGCAGACATTTGCCTTTTGACAAGTTATCTGTAAAGCTGTATATACTCTAATTATGGTGCATGATATTTGTTAATGGCTTTATTTCTTTAACATGGCATCTAGCATAGAGCTGGGAAGAGAATTATCACTCAAGATACACCTATAGCATGACTTTAGTAAAAGTTTACAATGTCAAAATAAAATTGTTTAGTACTTCTTTGGATATTTCAAGGCATTATAAACTTAAACTTTAGTAAGAGACTTGAGAAAGAAATATTTACATATCAGTTCCAGTCACTGATAAAATTCCCTTTATATTTAAAATAGAATTATTCAAGGTGAGATCAGAATATCCCTTCTCAGAATAGATAAAATATTTCTATGGATAAAAGTATAGATGTTAAATGCTAAATACTTGCTACTAAAATACAATCTGTTCATGTTACTTCTTTTTTTTTTTTTTGTGGTATGCGGGCCTCCCTATGTTGTGGCCTCTCCCGTTGCGGAGCACAGGCTCCGGA
>NC_041220.1:88928413-88948084 GCF_002837175.3 Physeter macrocephalus | reverse complement strand
TTTTCGGTACGCGGGCCTCTCACTGCTGTGGCCTCTCCCGTTGCGGAGCACAGGCTCCGGAGGCGCAGGCTCAGCGGCCTGTATATGGCTCACGGGCCCAGCCGCTCCGCGGCATGTGGATCTTCCCGGACCGGGGCACGAAGCCGTGTCCCCTGCATCGGCAGGCGGACTCTCAACCACTGCGCCACCAGGGAAGCCCCATGTTACTTCTTTCCTTAAAATCCTTTGGTGTTTCTTCTTTGCTTTCAGGATAGAGTAAAAACATCTTTAATTGTCTTATAAACCTATCTACAATTGGACTCTGATTTCTTTATCTTTTTGTCTCACCACTCACCCCTTCACATTCTTGGCTATAACTGTTTTGAATTATTAACTCACCAAATATTCCATAATTCTGCTTCTAGCCCTTGTAAAATATGTTCATTTATCCTTAACTATCCTTTTCTTCTCTTTCACTTTGTCCTTATCTACAAATCCCCTAGGTTCCACTTTCTTTCCAGTAATTGTCCTGAAGATATTCTGAAATGAGGGTCAATGTCTCTCTTGTGTAGTCCCACAGCATCTAATATTTGGATAGATGGTAACATTTCAACCACCAAAATTTCCTATTACTTTGTCTGCATTGCCCCGCTAGACTATAAAAATCTTGAACTAACTAATTGTACCTCATTCATTTTTGTATCCCCAGCAAATAGCAGAGTGTAAGGCACTCAACATTCCACAAATAGTTTATATAATTTCACACACACTCACATTCACACTCACAATTTACTACAGAGATTGATGAAATTATTTTATTCTGATGTGCCAAAGAAATTTATACATGAGAATCCTAGGTAGGCACCTAGAAATAATTTTGTGTGGCCAGCTAAACAAGTGATCACAGAACAATATGACAGTTACTGTTACTTATTCAAATATATGCCAGTCCTAGTGAAATTGAAAACATTTTTAGATTTACCATATCTGTTCCCTCTTTTCTTCATCCAGAGAGAATTATGATCTTTGACAAATCAATTGATTCACCTTTAAGTCAACACATTATTTCATATTCTTAACAGTAAGACAATGGTTAAAAATGTATAACACGGGCTTCCCTGGTGGCGCAGTGGTTGAGAGTCCGCCTGCCGATGCAGGGGACACGGGTTCGTGTCCCGGTCCGGGAAGATCCCACATGCCGCGGAGCGGCTGGGCCCGTGAGCCGTGGCTGCTGAGCCTGCATGTCCGGAGCCTGTGCTCCGCAACAGGAGAGGCCACAACAGTGAGAGGCCCGCGTACCGCAAAAAAAAAAAAAAAAAAAAAAAAAAAAAAAGTGTAAAGCAATTCTTAACAATAAAATAAATTTGATTTGTACATTTATTAAGGAAAAATTAATCTATTGATACTCATTATGGAGAATTAATCTACAGTCCCAATGAGGAAATATTGTCTTGAAATACAACTATTATACATAGGTATAAACTCAATCTCAATAAAGCCTCTTCGTTTTGCTTTCAATAACTACTCACCTTCCATCAATGAAAATTCTTTAATTTTCAGTCCATGATCTATATCTAAATATATTTGAGTTCTTCTCGGTGAATTTCCTCTGTATTGAGCTAAATTTTAGTTACATGTGTAAGTACTATTCCTCTATTGCATAGTAAGTTGTACTTTTTACCTATTTATTTTTCTAAATAAGCCACACATAAAATAACTGTATACATTTATATTTATAAAACTGACTTTGTTTTATTTGGGTAAATATTCATAAAATATGAATATGGATTTATTATGTTTTGAGGTGAAAAAACAATTTATGTGTCTCAGTCTCACACAGTCATTAATTCCTGAGGATCAGGTGCTATCTATACATCCCAGTGTCTGGAAAAGGCTGAGTTCAATTAATATTTGCTTTAAAAATGAGCACACACAGTAAAAGGATGAGTTCAATTAATATTTGCTTTAAAAATGAGCACACACAGTCAAATGTAAAGAGGGAGGTAGCAATTATACTTTCGTTTGACCAATAGATGCTATATTGTTGATTTATATTCAATTGTTGAATAGTTGACCTGTATAATATGATTTTCCAAATAACTGGAGAGAAGAAAACTGCAAATTCCTTATGCCATTCTTCTTTCAAACTTCTTTCTCTTTTGAAAGGTCAAAGAAAATCACTTATCCCAAACTGTTTTACTGCAGTTATTAGAGTAGGTGTTTTATGGAACTCTCTCTTTATGTGAATTTGAAGATCCACAGTTTGACCAGGGAAGTGTATTCCAAAAATGAAGAGTTTCATATGTAATTTAAATATGTTTTCAAAACAAAACAAAAGTCTTTACTAAGTTCAGGTACCCTGCCCCAAAATATAAAGTACCTAAGACTAGGACTTTGGTGAAGTGTGGGAAGGTGGTCCCAAATACTTTACGATAGTGTGTTTTACTGAAAACATACTGAATGCCTTCCAGAAGCACCCAGTTGAAAGATGAAAGACTCGGGCATTATCTAAACAGTTTCCATTTGCTAACATCAGAGAGTTGTCCCATACTTCTGGGCCAGAAGTTTCACCAGGGTCTAGAGCTTCAGAAGCCTTGGATCCTGGGGCACATGTGGAAAAACTCACAGATATGCTTGAGGTTGATACTTAGAGCCAAGGTAAATCAGTACCTTTGGCACAGTTGAGCTGAAATCAGAGATTGCCCAAAGGATGTGACCCAAAACACCTACTACGTGAGTTTTCTGTAGAACAGACATAACTCTAGATGCTTGGGATGTATCAGTGAGTAATACAAAAATCCCAGCCATTATGTAGCTTCTATTCTGGTAACAGTAAAATGTTCAAGCCGAATTGGGTGAAGGCTTGTTTAAATATATCCTTTTGTTATTTGATTGAGATTTCAAATTATAAATAGTTTGCAACATTTCATAATAAACCTTTCCCTTAAAAGCATTTACCTCTATTATGACAGTGTTTTCCTTCTGGGAAACAAAGGAAATTGCACTGATATTCAGTGAAAAGAAATAACAGTGCTAAGATATTACTATTAAATTATGTATAAATATCTTCATAATTGTAACATAGTATGTTTATGCTGATATATTTATTGAAAACAGTAAAAAAAATTTTCCATGTATAATATTAACAGTATCTTTCTTAAACTAAAAATTAGAATAGTGTGTTTTAAATTATTTCTTTTGAAGTCACATATTCACACTTCTGCACATGAAATTTTATAATTGACAACATAAACAAAAAATACTACATTTATCACCTTAATTTGTCCCTATTTTCCACAGATATTAAACTCCATAAAGGGGACTATCATAGTCAAGTGTTTTTCATGACAGGAAAAAAGTGCTAGTTCAGATACCCAAGGCAATGAATATAAGATCCACCATGAAGATAGGATATTTTTAGAATTACCTGAAATAAGGAAAATATGTTTTTAAATCTTGATGCAATTGTTTCAATAAACAAATCTATAGTCTATTTTGTATCTATTGTTCCTGTTCCAAAACACTCAGACATTTTTGACCAGCTTGTTAATTTGCTACTACCAGTATCTAGGAAGTTCCATAATACTCAAATACAATTCAGTTTAGCCACTCAAAGTAGCTAGAAAATTGGAATTAAAAAAATATATATTTATTTAAAAAGAGGGTATGAGATCTTGAAGTAGTGATAATATTCAATACTCCCTTTGAAGAAGCTATTCCTTCTTTGTTTGTGCAGAGAGAAAGAGACATCTATTCATAATATTTGGACTAATTGCACTGCTTCCTGTGGCAGGCAGTATTTTACAGAGAAGGCCACAGCAGTAACCTCCATCCCACATTGTGACTTTGCCATTTTTACACTGGATCAAGGGAACTCTTCATCCCTTGAATGTGAGTGTATCTATTGCTATCTTGTAACCAACTGAATGTAGTGGAAGGGATACTGCTTAACCTTAGAGGCTAGCTCATAAACAACAGTGGAGCTTCTGCCTCCTTTGATTAGATAGATTTTGGAGCCCTGAGCTGCTATATAATAAGCCCTACAACCCTGCGGCCGCTATGGTCTGAGAAACCCCAAACTAGCCCCTGAGGAGAGATCATACAGATAGGCTTTTAGACTAAATAAGAGAGAAAGAGAAAGAGAGAGAGGGAGGGAGAGAGCTGCCTGGTAAATTTACAGACGTTCCAGCCCCAACTCCCCCAGCTGTTTCAGCTCTGACCTCTACTTGAATGCAGTTACATGAGGGACAGCCAGAGCCATCCCCTGAACCCTTTCTGAATTCCTGATCCACAGAAACTGTGAGAGACAATAAAATTACTGTTGATGTTTTAGAGAGACAACCAAACTTGTCTTAGGAGAGTACCGATCACTTTCGCATTTGTTTAAATTATTATTTCCACTGTGCCTTTACCCCTATAATAGAGAGCCCTCAATATGATTAGTGCTTAATATATATTTGTTGAAAATTTAATTTTGTGTGAGGGAACTATAGATTTGTACCTAAAATTCCTTTAGATACTTGATTCCAGAAAATCATAGTTTACCTCTACACAGAATTGGGAATATAGATAGATGGATAGATAGATAGATAATGTATCTTATTTACTTTCTTCATCATTAGCCAAAAAGGTGCACAAATTTTCTATTAGAATATTGGCCTCAAATATCAGAAAGAGTTTTATACAGACAAATGCATAGTTTGAGTCAATAAATCAATACATAGAAACTTTAAATGTTTTCATGAATTACTATGATGTAAGTAATTTCTCAGGTCATTGCTGGATGGTTTAATCTTACTTTTGCAATAGCAAGACATTAAGGAAGGAAATTCAAGAAATATAAAGCAACCTTAGTGGGTAAAACCCATTTATCTTACATACAAACAACAAGGCTTGATTCTTCCTTTTAATTATGCATGAGGGCCTTGCTAATGCACTGACTTTTATGTTCTTCTCTTTAGATTGCCCAGGGTCTCAGTCTACATACTTGGAAAAATGGTCCAGAGATTTTCCAAAATATAACTCAATTGACATGCCACCTTTTTTTTTTCCAAAATTGTTCTGAACTCTATTTCTTGAAGTATAGTCTCTCCTTTCTCAATTTCAAGAAATCTACAAGCTACATGTCAGTTTTATCAGCTATTCTTTCCAGTGTGTAAATCACTCCAAAACTCAGGAGTTTAAAACAAATGCCATATGATTTTGCTTATGAGTCTACGGGTCATCTGGTGGTTTTGCTGACGTAAGTAATTCCCAATTGTCAACTGGGTTTGCTCTTGTGTTCCAGTCGATTGAGTAGCCTCACTCGCATAATTGGTGGTTGGCCTGCTATCAGCTGGGACTGTGGAGAGACTACATGTCTATCATTCTTCTCTAGGCTAGCCAGGACTTCACAAGGGGATCACTGACTTTGAGTTCTAGGTCAGAACTGGCAAGTCCCTTTTGCTGCTTTCCACTGGGCAGAGAAAATCAGAAAGCCAGTCCATATTCAGTGGGTGTAGAAACAGACAAATACATAGACTTCATCTGTCCAAAGAAAGAGCTTTAATGCCATGTTTCAACTGAGCATAAATACAGGATGAGAAATAATTGCATCATTTTTGCAAACATTCTACCATAAGTCTAGTGGCCAGCTAGGTGTCACTTTACCAAGAGAAAGAAAGAACATAATTGCTGTCTCAACAGTCACCTCTCTGCCCCTGGACTCTTTATTTTTATTTGTTATTCTCACCAGATTTACTTTTTATACCCACTGTGATATCAAGTGATGATAACAAAAACAGCAACAATAATAATAATATCAGTTAACATTTATTGAATACCATATGCTAGTTATTAAATTAAACTCTTTACAAATATCTAACATATTCCTTCAGCAATTTAAAGAAGTAAATACAATTATTATAATATAAAATTATGAATGAATAAGCATACATAATTTTTTATTTATTTTTTATTATCATTAATTTATCTCAGAATAAAAGCAAGCAGCTGTGCATTGGCATGTAAGGACATGCATAGTCTTGCACACAGACAATTCTTTGATTGCATCTTCTGTTCTACCCTTCTGTCACTCCACTACAGAAACTCTGGCCTCCTTGCTCATCCCAAAGCAAGACAGGCAATACCCCTGTGTACTGTGCTTTCCATCCACCTGGAGCAATTCTGTCAGGTGGCTGCATGGCTTCTTCCCTCACTTCCTTCAATTCTTTGCATATTCAGTACTTCCTAAATGAGGTCCACCCTGACAATTTTATTTACTATTTTAATCTACTCTCCTACCGCCATTCCCCTTAAACTGTCCTTCTCTGTTTTCTCCTATGACTTGTCACCTTCTAGCATATTATAAAATATACTGCTAGAACCGAGGTCAGTAAACTACGTGTCAATAGGTCAAGTCAAGCCCAAATTCTGTTTTTTAAACAAAATTTTATTGGAACATAGCCAGGCTCATATAATTATGTATTAGCTAGGGCTGCTTGTGTGATACAATGGCAGAACTGATCATTTGTAATAGGACTCAAAAAGCTGAAAATATTTACTATATGAATCTTTAGAGAAGAACTTTTCTGACATATTATCAGAATGTAAACTCTAAGAGGGCAGGGAGATATTCTTTGTTCCTTGATGTGTTCCAATGTCTAGAAAACCAAATTAATAATTTTTGAATGAATGAATTCTCCAGCCTGCTCCTCTCTAGTATACATCCATACACTAATACTGCTGTAAATACTTTGGGCTCAAATCAACATAACATAGGAGGGAGAATTTTGAGGTAGACAACATAACACAGTTTGAAAATATTTTCAAATACAGTATAAGTTTATTATATGACCTGATAGATACAATTTTTTCCATACTAGAGTTTGCTATTGGGAGATTTTTCTGATTTGTATATATTGATATTTTCCCCCTCAAAATTATTATCCTTGCAAATCAAATTAAAGGGTCATCTCTTTTTGTCAAATCTTTTTCCAATTACTTCAGTCTAAAACATGTAATATATGTTTAATTTCTATATCTCTTGATAATTCAATTATTGGTATGAACATTTTGTTTTTTTCTAACTTAAGTTTTCCAGATATAGATATGGTGCTCCCCCAAATAACCTTTAAAAACTGGTTTATTAAATGCTGGAATTTTGTCTTACTTTTCTCTGTCTATAGTGACTAACTTGAAATTTACTAGTTATTCTACCAACATTTGATTTTACTGTAGTGTAAACTTAGCTCTGCTAAAAATAATTTTGAGCCTGCCAAGTATTTATCTTTATATATAGAATATTATACTTCTTATATTTCTTGAAATGGTAAAAGCAGCCAAATATATATTTTTAAAGTATCATTAGAAGTCCCTCAAAAACAGAACTTATCAAATGCCCAGCCCTCCCTTTCTTTATCCAAGGTGTAAATATCACATCCCAGCCTTTTTCATTCTACTTTATTTCAAACAATATTAAAAAGTGTTGACATGTGAGAGGCGGATACAAGTTTTCATTTGAAAAACTATCCAACCTTAGAGAAGAAATACTATCTCACATAATTAGAGGAGTGAATTAAAGTCAGGACACATATGAAATCAAAATTAGTTTTAAGCTCCACTATAAGATATATTATATTCATTCGTTCAGTAAGCATATTAAATGTCAATTTGTGCAGACTATATTGTCAGGCTCTGTGGCTACAAAGGTAACTAATATTTGGTCTTTAACATCAAGGAGCCCAAAGACATGGAGATGTGGGCAGACACAGAGTGCTACCCATGAATTCACATTGAATTCTACATTCAGATGTGTATTTACAAGGCTTACACGGGCTTGGGTCAATTTATATTGGCAAATATTTTACACTTAAGCTTGTTTTTCTGTTTGCTCTTTATAACCAAACAGAAGGATTAACTTTATATGTTTTTTTTTCTAAGTTTCCTATACTTTCATCAATTTCTAAAACAATTTTTGAAAGGCAGTGTTTGGAAATTTCTATAAAAAATTCATAAAATACCTCTCACTTTTAAGATAATTCCTGGAACTACACAAATTGATTTAGCGAATAAAAGACATATATGTTTTTCTCCTCTTTTGAAAATTATTGTTTCAAGAAAATTCTTAAAGAACCTGCATTCTCTTAATACTATTGGACATTGTCACTTTTCCTAATATACTGTTCCCTGACTCTCTTTGTTTTATGTGTTCTCTTTGTATTCAATACAATTGTTATATATAGCCACTATTTTGCATCTATATAGTTTTCTGTGTGGTTATATAACCATCTGTATACAGGTCATCTTCATAATGATATTTTAGATCCCATAATAGCAAGAAACGTCTTATTTGATATCACTCATCATCCTTAAAAGGTACTTTATTAGATATTCAAAAATATTTTAAATAAGTGATATTTTAAATTTTTTAGATTAAAAAAGAGATTCAATTGTTATTTTACTTTCACCCCCTACATTAACAAGCCTTTAAGTGGCAAATTCCTCATCTCATATAATTTACTAATTTCCCATAATTATGTACCTTGAGAGGGAAATTCTGTATTCTTATTCTTAACATAAAAACTGAGATCTCAGTCTTTCTAGTCTTCCACTAAAATGTTTAGCGTATAGTACATGTTTGAGTCTTAGTTGAACCCATGTTTGCTCTCTCTGGAAGACACTTCTATCAGATATCTTCATCCTTTGTTCACCCATTTCTTTCCAAATTCTGTTCTACGTTATTTTATCAGGAAGAGTTTCTTGGACTATTTTATATATAAAAAAGCAAGCCAGTTCTCATATATTTATTTGCCACATCCTCCTGCATTATATTTTCTAATATCCTTAATGCTCTCTGAAGATATCTATCTATTCATCCATCTATCTATATTGTCTATTTATCACTCCCACCTCAAGAATAATACTCTCATGTAGGGTAAAGTTTTTTGTCTGTTTTCAGCCTGCTGTTTCCTTAGTGCATCAAACAGTATCCAACATATAGTAGGTATTCAATAAATACCTTTTATTCACACTGACAATTACACATTTTAAAAGTAATATAAGTAATATTGAAATATCTTAAATATGGAATATGGCTAATTGATATTTTACTATTTCTTAAATGTTAACTTGTTTGTAATTATTCTATCAATCCTAAGTGCACAAATATGTAAATAAAACATACTTTAATTTTACTATTAATTTAAAATTATAACAGCTATTTTTAGCTCTTATTTGAAAGCAATAATGAAAGTATAAGTATTCTAAAGTTTTTCACTATACATTCATAAGTGACATAAAAAATTAATCCAACATTTTTAAGAATACTAGAATTTCATTTCCATAAATTCCTACAAGATACCTGGAAGAGATCATCTCATTCTGTTCAAAGGAGTATCAAGAGAAAATGTTTTTCTTTTTTGCCCTAAACTATCTAATTAATGGGAGAAAATTAATGATTTTATTGGAGATGTTCATCATTAAATTAATCCCTAGAATTTCAGTATTTTATAAGGGAACTGCAAGAATTCTTATTTTGGATTTAAAAAGAATATATGCAGCTGAGTATGTTTGTCACCATTCCTTCCCATGATTCTTCTAGTACCCATCTTTCTATTTTGTAATGAGATGAGGTTCTGTAAACACAGAATAGGAAGGAAAAGACATATTTAAGAGCCAACTAGTATTTTTAATATATTTTTACCTGGTAACAGAATCTTCTAGAGAAAGGGTCTACTTAACTATGTAGAAGTTAGTAGCATTCTAGGCACTATGTAAACTACTGCTTTAACTATGGTCATGAGTTGATTGAATCAGAGTAGGCACTTGACTCAATGGGATTGCAACCAATTTATTAGATGAGCATCTACCTGAAAGGGTTGTCTTGAGGAATTATCAGATCTTTCTCTTGAAGAGGTAAAACAAAAAACACAGAGACTTTTAGAAAGCAGTGATAGATATCAAAACAGTGTGGTTCATTGATTAAATAAAGGTTTTGAACCCCTACTACTTACCAAACTTTACTGAGAACATAGTAATGAACAAAACAAAACTTGAATTCTTTGCAGCATGAAATTTAGATTCTAATGAAGACAGAACAATTAACAGGTTGGTAAATTAAATATTAAGCATGTCAGATGGTAATAAGAGCCACAGAATTAAGCTGAGCAAGTAAGGGGATTTGATCTGATGGCAGAAAACATGACCTCTGGATTTCTTTCATGAGTCATATCAACATGCAAAAGTGATCACTTGCTTGGATGTAAAATGGCCAAATGTGTGATTACATAGTGATTCCTGGACTATGGCTAATTGCTTGGCTAGATCATCAGGAAGGTAGGAGAAACATGAAAATTAGTAACAATGAAATTTAAGAAAGAGATATTTGGATATACTTCCCTGAATGGGCAAAAAAGTGAATATATTTGTGTCCCATGTGAATGTTGATCAATGACTGACCTCAGCAGAGGAGGATTTTAATAATCAAGTGGATAGAGTGACTCATCCTGTGGATACTGGTCAGCTTCTTTCCACAGCCACACCTGTCATCCCAAAATGGGCTCATAAACAAAGTAGCCATGGTAGCACCAAGGACTCTTAACTATGTCCACTGCTGAGTGCCCAGTCTGCTAGCTTCAGAGACCAATGCTAAATCCCTGAAATGGCACCATACACTGAGGTAGTGAGTCAGCTCCTTGGTAGCAGGTTGGTTACATTGAACTGCTTCCGTCATGGAAGGGACAGTGTTTTGTTCTTATTCAAATGGACGCTTACTCTGTACACTGAATTGCCTTCTCTGCATGCAATGTTTCTCCCAAAACTACCATTTGTGGACTTACAGAATGTCTTGTCTACTGTTGTGTTAATCTGAGTAGGGAACTAAGTCTTCCATTAGAACATATTTGGATGAGCTGCAGGGTGTTAAAAGAGCATCCTCATGTTGGAAACTAATGCTTTAAGAACAAATCAAAAGTGTAGTGTATAGATACAAGTGAGTACAAGTTTATAGATGATGATTTAAAACATGAATGAACCTTATAAGAGAATTAGGCTTTCAATAAATTGGAAAAATAATTATGAAAGTTGAATATAATGCTACTGTTCCTTCTTTTTCTAGTCATTTTATATGACTCTCTAAGCATAAAAAAGCCATGGTATTTCCTTGTTCCCACGTCTTAAAGAAATGCTAAAGACATGGATGTGATGAAAGAAAGAGTCTTTGCTTTATACATTACTTCACTGTGCTGCCAAATGCTTTGCCAAGTCAAGGAGTTAAAAAAAAAATGTCATCCTCATAGAGGGCCATACGAAGGGGCAACCTGACAAAATAGAAGATAAATAAAAATCCCACTGCGAGATAATTATGGAATCATGTACAAACCTTTAAAGGTTAATGAGCTCTCTAGAGAAGATGAATGACAGTTCTAGAATCAGTGCCTACCTATAATCCATTTTCAACATAATCCTAGTTGTGAAGATTTGACATATAACCGGTAATTTGGGGGTGAATGTTAACTGTGAAAATGGTAATTTAGGTGTTGTGAGCCTAACTGATATTAAGAAAAACATCATTTGGTCAAGAGATGAAACAAGATAATTTAAAACTTAGTGACTAGAAAAAACAAAGCCCGCCTTAATGATAAAAAGCAAAGTAAATGACCAAAAAATGATCTTTGAAATTATTAATATAAGTATAAGCCAAATGAAATCTATCTTTTTATTCTTCTTTTATGTAAAATTTTAAGTGTATAGTTAAGCAAAATTATTTATTTTTAGTTACATAATGTTGTGGTAAGAAAGACAAAATGACATAAAGAGAAAAATATTTAGCAAAATACATCTGAAGCACCTAGATTTCTTTTATAGTAAATGAGTACAGTATGATGATTTTTGAGACAGAACTTTCTACTTTATATTTCTTATAAGATTACACACTCTATAAGAAGACAAAGACTTTAGCATGGACATTTATGATCAGTCAATTCATTAACTGAAGAATATGTTGAAGTAAGAATAATTGGTAAAATTAAAGTGGTAAAATTAATAAAATTAATTTTTTATTTTGTAAAATAAAGGCAGATTACTGAAACATTTTTAAATGAAAAAAATGTGTATTGCAAATAAGAGAAGCCTTGATACAATACATAAATTATTTATTGTATTTATGCTTGTCCAAATGTCAAATTATATAATCAGTATTATTAATAATAATAAAATAATAGGAGTAAATATTTACTGAAAACTATTTAGTTCATTTCATTCCTCCAGTAAATGTGCTAATCACTTTATAAGCATTATTTCATTTAAATGCTTTAGCAACTTTACAAAGTTTGTATTATTTTTATTATTGTTATTATAAAATAAGATTACTGAGATTTTTATGGTCATATGATTTATCCAAAATAGACAACTAATCAGTAGAGAATTTAGAATTTTAATTCAATAAGTTTCCTTTTAGAAATTGAATTTTGAACATTATTGCTTTGATACTCTCATTTTATAAAAAATAAAATGAAACAATATTTTTTTCTTTAAATTTTAATGCTTAATAAAAATGGTCAGAAAAAGCTTTGTACTGGTATTTGGGAGCAAGTTATGTTAGATGTATTTGGGTTCTCCAGAGAAGAAAACCAACAGTATATAGATAGATAAATCTATTTCCAGCAGGCTGGAAACCCAGGTAGGGTTTCCATTTTGCAGTCTTGAGGAAAATTTCTTCTACTTTGGGGATTCTTAGTCTTTGCTCTTAGAACCTTCCACTGATTGGATGAGGCCCCCCCCATATTATGGAAGACAATCTGCTTTACTCAAAATCTACTGATTTAAATCTCAGTCAGATGTAAAATATAACTTTACAGCATCATCTGGACTGGTGTTTGACAAAACAACTTGACACCATGGCCTAAACAAATTGACACATAAAATTAGCCATCAAAAAAGTCAAATCTGTAAGCATGACTAAATTTTATCATCCTGAGCAATCTAAAATAAGTGAGTGAATAGTGATTCAACCAGTGTTATGTGAAGGGTATTAGAATAAATAAATGGGAGAGTGAGAGAGAAGCTACTCCATTTCTACAAGTCAGATCTCTTCCTTGACAACAAAATCCTTATAATAAATTTTATTTTCTCTTAAGGTAGGTAGAGTTTCTTGGTTAGTTTGTTTATTCTGTTACTTGCCACCAAACAAGCCTAACATTTATAGTTTATTAAGTTTGACAAAAAGTAAACAGACAAGTTACTAGAATCTACAAAATACCATTCTAAACCAATACGTTTCTTAAAAGGACTATCTCAAAGGGGAAAAACAAAACAAACAAACAAAAAAATCCCACTTTTCCTTAAGTTTCTAAAATTAATTCCAAAGCTAAAATAAGAATATGAGTTAAAAGTTGTTTCTACACATCACAGTATAAAGTCACAGTGCTTGAACTATTATGTTATTCCTATGCTCAATTTAATCTAAAAATATCAAGATATGTCTAAAGGAGATGTCAGGTCATGAAAGAATTATTTAATTTCATAATTACAGTGATCTAAATGTTCATGAATTAATTTCATACTCATTCTTACATTAAAATATGTCAAAATTAATTTGCACCTGAGTTATTTTAAATGATTAAAATATTTAAAAATCTGCATTTAATCTAAATACTATATTTATAATTTTTACATTTGTGTTGTTATTGTACAAAAAGGAGGATCACTTATTGATTTTTGTTCAACAGACTGAAGTATGTTTTAAATGTTCTCTATTTTTTCAAACACTTTATAGTTCTTTTAAAATGTTAACACTCTGAAAATAGGTCAAGACACTTCCTCTTGAATTTCAATTTTCTAATAGGCAAAATGTGAAATTGTATGAAATTTTCCATAAAATAAACAACAGTTTTTGTATTAAATTTGTATTATTATAATGTGATACAAATATGTATATATGCAGAGATAAACTTATGCAAGATGAAAAGACTCAAGGTTCTAGTGAGTAGTGAGTACATAAAAATTTTAGTAAGCAAATAAAAATAGACAAAAACAGCAAAATCTTTACAATAAATTTGTTCATATTTGATTAATACAAAAATTGCTTTGTGGACCCTTTTTTTTTCATCTGTACCACATGTGGGATCTTAGTTCCCTGACCAGGGATTGAACCCACGCCCCCCTGCACTGGAAGCCTGGAGTCTTAACCACTGGACTGCCAGGGAAGTTCCTGTGGATACTATTTCTATATAACAGAGAAGGGGCTCTAGGATTAAACAGGGCAGTATGCATACAAAAGCATGCAGTGCTGAGTACACTCATGATTGAAAATAGCAGATATTGCATACTTTGCTAAAAATGTTTGACGGTAGAAAGGACGAAATGTAAGACACTGAGTTTGCAAATGTTCTTCTCAGAGCCATGGGAACATTTCTAAGCACAGGGAAGGAAGCACATGCTAGAAACATGATCAGACTCCCTAAAATTTCAGAGACAAATCTATCGGTATTTTTGTGTACTTCTCTAGTGGGATATCACATTTCCAGCAAAGTGCTGAACTTCCTGCTGCTGTCAGGCATTTAGTATCTTTCAAGTGGTAGGTTTAAAAAAATCAGCATTTCCACTCCAACTTTTGGAAATCATACTGAAAGGGAAAAAATAAATAAAGAATGTACTGTGAATACTAAGGCAAGTACATTTTCCAAACACTTTATGGTAGAATACCAGAGCAGACAATGGAATTATGGTTCTAAAAGATTTCTTTTATCTTCATGTGCATTTTTATTTGTCCATGTCAGATTTTCTCATATTTTTGTCTAGCTTAAAATATTTAGAACAAGCGATAGCAATTCCTCTTCGGAATCTTGAGTGTGAGATTTGAGAGCTAAATTGAAATCTTCATACAAATGGAAGAAGCAAAGTTATTTAAAAGAGAAGACCACAGAGGCAAAAGGGGAGCAATATATTTTTTTCATCTGTTAGAAAATAATAAAGCAAGCACTGGCTTGTGTAGGAGCTTAATAATAAATTTTCCATCCAAATAATTTCACAGAATACATTAGCCATTCCTTCCAGATATATGCATTATGATTTTTCCTAATACTGTTAATAGGGTGGAATTGATAAATGAGAACAAGTTGAGATTGGCAGAGGGCAATCTTGGATATATCTGAGATACATTTCC
Source organism: Physeter macrocephalus (assembly GCF_002837175.3). NCBI lineage: Eukaryota > Metazoa > Chordata > Mammalia > Artiodactyla > Physeteridae > Physeter > Physeter macrocephalus. The sequence continues at coordinate 88,932,963 of NC_041220.1, read as the reverse complement.
CTAAAGATAATAGGATAAGTAACCATTAAATGCATTTTTGTAGGGGGGCAGACTGTTCCTTCTTAATCAATAATTAACATTCTTCACTGTTTCTGGATAACATCTTTTTTTCCACTGATTTCTCTTCCTATAGAAAGCTTAAGGTTAATAGCTTGTCACAAGCTTTTGCTGATGCTTATGTTCCAACATGCTTCCAAAAAAATGTGAGATAATAATTTATCTGAATAAGGGAAAAAAATAAACTCTTAGTTCAATTTGATTATGTAAACTTTAGTTAAGTTTTTATAAAGATAAATTTTTTTATATTCCAAATATAGTTAAAGAAACTTTCATAAAATAAGAGAAAATGTCATCCAAGGATATGCAAGAAGAATGGTCTCTATCTCTCAATTACACTGTGGGAAAGACTGTAAAGAATCACAAATTTCTTCACAGTAATAGTCCAAAGTTCATGAATTTATTTTCTAATTTGACTATGATAATCTTGCTCACTTCTAATTAATAACGTTATTTTTTGTTATAACTTAAAGAATACTGACTTGATTGTAGACAAATCGTCATTAATATAAGTTAATTGGCTAAAGATCATATTTTCCAAGTGACTGAATGTATTATTCTTGATACTTCCCTGCCTCTCTCTCACACAAATATCTGATTAATATAATCAAATAATTTTAGCTCTACTTTTATGATATATCCAGAATTTATCATTTCTCAATACCTTCACTGCTACCACCTGGGTCTAAGGTGGCATCAAACTACATAGTATTTCTTGCAATAACCTCCTAACTGATGTCCCAGCAGTCTATTTCCAATATAGTAGCCAGTATAATCCTTTTAAAATATTTCAGACCATATTATTCCTCTGCTCCAAGGCTGCAATGATTCTTTTCTGAACATTCTAAACAAAATGGCATTACCAAACTCACACTCACTCTCCAAATCCCTTTTAGATGCTTTAGTCTTCTTAAAAGCACTCATAACCGTGTGACATCCTACATTTCTCTGTATGTATTTGTTTACTATTTGTCTTCCCAAATATAATATAATGAAAGAGAGTGAAGTCAGGGACTGTATTTTCTTCACTAGGATATCTCCAGCGCCTAGAAACTTGCTGGTTCATTACAAGCTCTGAATAAATATAGGTTGAATAGGTGAATGAAATTAAGAATATACCAAGGTTTATGATTGCCACAAAAATTAGTCCAATAATTTTAAATGGATTAAAAAGGTAATCTCCTTTAATGTACATTAGTTTTAGCATTCTAATATGAACTATATTAATAGCTACATTTTTCTTCTGCCTTCTATGTTACAAGGCACTATGTTAAATCCTTTATATACATTGTTCTACTCATCTTTGAATAATGCTGTGAAGTAGGTGCAAGTATGACTGATTTTACAAATGAGAAAGCCAAGACTTAGCAACATCAAATTATCTTTTCAGGGTAAGAAAGTGCTTACGTGTCAGAGCTGAAGCATGTCAAATTGATTTCACAACCTGTTTTATGTTATACTGTCCCAATCCACAGTTTAGATGTTTTGGGTTAAGTGATGTTGTATGGACCTGCCTGACATCATAATCTGCACCAAATAGCATGTAACAAATCCATGAATTATTTTCTGAAATCCCTAAGTAGTGCTTCAATGGATCCTTTTCAACAATCTCAAGAACATAGTTTCTCTCTCTTCTGTTCATATTTGTTGCATCTATTTTACAATCTGGGTATGATCTTGATATTTCCAACTATGAGTCAGACTTTACCCCAGCATTATTCAAATCACCTCAAGCAATGTTTCTCTCCTTTTATCCAGGACCTCAGAAATTTCCAACCTGTGGTCTTTCTTTTTGGGCAGCAGCTCCACCTTGCTCATCCCTGCCTCACATTAAAAAAACACTACTGTGATACTGACAAAATGTTTGAGCCTCTATCAGGTGATTCCTTTGGTTTCTGGTTTTTCATCTGAAACTAAGTCATAGGATACAACGTAACTCAGATTAATGTATTTACTTAGAGAGAATTTAGTGTACTAGTATAGAACACCATTTTGGATCTATTAGAATAATAAAAATAACAACAGTAACACACACTTATTTCAACTAGTGGGTCATAGTTTAAGTTTGCTGGCTACTTAGAAAGTCCATAGATGAGACACTGGTTCCAAGAGCAACTGTATAATTGATCCACCAAATGTGTGTGTGTGTGTGTGTGTGTGTGTGTGTGTGTGTGTGTGTATGTGTGGAAAACTATGTGTGATTTGCAGGGAGGGCAGTCATAAATTTCATCAGATTGTTAGAGGGACTCTTGTCATAAAAATCTTAAGAATTTTCATGTCATTATATCATTTTTGTTAGAGGAGGTCATCAAGAGGATATGATCACTGATTGATCCACAATCTGGCCCAAGGTAATCAGATGCTCCTTACCACCTCCCCTGACCTTGGAATACACATTTTGCCCATTCTTTCCACAGAGGGAGCCATTTACAAGGACATGACCTTAAGAGAGCAATGTGTTGTTGTGGCCATCTGTATGGTACGTGTGACTGAACCCAGCTAAGGCCTCTACGTAAACTCAGATTCTGATGGGAGGGTGAGGAGATCTACTCATCTTGTAAGTTTCCTTGCTTATTTACCCTGCCACCTACCAATCTGAACCCCTGCCTCTTTCTTCAGTCTCTCCTTGCCCTCTGTGTATGGGGGCCAGTTTGTAAACCAACAAATGTTGAGCCAGCCAGGATACCAAGAAATGGGGCTTAGGAAAGAGGCATCCATGAGGGAAATTTTAAGTTGACCATCGACCTCTATGTGGAGAGGGATGGCCTGTATGTTATATACTTGTGGACTGCTGCATGAGTTTGGAGGTGCCCCCCAAAATGCTGGCTGTTTTGATGTACTTGTCTGAGGAACTGGGCATAACGCACTTCACTGGGGCAAAGAAAAAAGAATGGCTGTGCAGGGGGTGGGCCTCTACTGTGGCAGGTCAGCTGGACACCGATGCCCAATGAGAAGCTGAAGCTTCAGTTAGAAAGAGGAAGAGATGAGGATAGAGAAGGACGTGCAGGTGTCCACCGCTCTGCTGGCTTCGGGGCTGGCAGACAGGGTGGGAGAGCAGGATAGTAAATTGGAGACTCTACAGTGCCATTTTGAAAAGCTAGGAGGGAGCAAGCTGCAATGGATTAAGGTCCAAGCACTTGTGACAAAGCCTGATTGGGACACTAATAGGTGGAATCCCTTGGAAAGTGAGGAGAGCAAAGAGGAGGATGCTGTAGGGTTTGACAATGAAATGGTAGAAAAGTCTCTGCCATCTGAACCCTAATACAGAGGAAAGCAAAAGCACAGCAACAACACCAGCCAGTGGTGCAGCCCCCAATTCAGGAGACATTCATGATGAGAGAATATATACCCACTGAGCTTACTGATATAGCTGCCAAGTTCCAGCAAAAAGCCAGGGAAAGAACACAGGCATGGTTGGTACAGCTATGGGATATGGGGCAGGGGGGCCAATGGCATTTCTCCGATTGGGCAGGAAATTGAAAAAAATGAGCAATGTCACCACATACTCTGCCCTCTAACATTGTCTACATGGTGCTCTGGGGGTTCAAGTTACTCACTCCCTTGTAGATTGGATCGCTCTAGCCTTCAGGGAGCCTTGGTCCAATGAGAGGAGTCTCCCTGAGGATGCAGGACACTGGAAATATACAGAGGAAGTATAACAATTTTTAAGGGATTTGGGAGTAAAACATGCCATCTATGCCCCTGTCTTTGAAGGCCCTGATGGGACCACATTCACTGCAGGAATGAAAGCCAAGATATTCCAGTTTGTCCTCAGCACTGTTACTCATTTTGGGAATCATCTTAATCTGTGTTTCTCTTTCCTGTGCCTATATTGTTGCTGTGGTGTCTGCCTCCAATGCAGAGAGATAGATGCCAAAAGGTCATCTCCATGTTAATGAAACCCCTTGCTGACCACTCAGGGCACACTGCAGAAGATGGGAGATGTGTAAGATTGTAAGAGCCAGTCATGACGTGTGGGGTGTTGAGGAAGTTATCCAGAGGACATGACCTCTGATTGACCCTTGACCTGGACCTGAGCAATCAAGGCTCCTCACACCACCCCATCCTTAGAATATACGTTCTGCCAGTGTTCCCACAGTGGAAGCCATTTGCAAGGATGCAGCCATGAGAGAGCAAAGTGTTGTTGAGACCATCTGGACAGTATACGTGACTGAACCCAGTTAAGGTCTCTATACAAACTTTCAAGATTCTGGAGAGCAGGTGAAGAGATCTATGCATCTTGTAAGTTGCCTTGTTATTAGCCCTGCCACCTACCAATCTGGAGTGGTCACCCTCTTTCTTCAATCTCTCCTTGCCTTTGGCATGGGGGCCAGTTTTGAATCAAATGTGTATATTCAAAGAAATTTTGTTTTTACTAATTACCTCCAGGGCCACCTAGAAATTATGCATCTTCTTAAAAAAGTTTTATCTCAGGGCTTCCCTGGTGGCGCAGTGGTTGAGAGTCCGCCTGCCGATGCAGGGGACACGGGTTC
>NC_041220.1:88884798-88928331 GCF_002837175.3 Physeter macrocephalus | reverse complement strand
GGGGACGCGGGTTCGTGCCACGGACCGGGAAGATCCCACATGCCGCGGAGCGGCTGGGCCCGTGGGCCATGGCCGCTGGGCCTGTGCGTCCGGAGCCTGCGCTCCGCAACGGGAGAGGCCACAGCAGTGAGAGGCCCGCATACCGAAAAAAAAAAAAAAAAAAAGTTTTATCTCAATGTGTATAGAGTTGCTATTATTTTCTTTAGCTGGTCTCATTTTCTTAAATTTTTGCTACTCATCTGCCAGGCAAAGCTGAGCCTTTTGTATCATATTTTGTTTCTTGAGGCACAGTTGTTTTCTGTGGAGGAAATAATACATCAAACATACAGAATGTGCATCTTTGTCAGGGAGGGGTGAGGAGGAATGTGAGATGTGAATTTTGTTCTGCCCATAGCGTTTGTCAGCCAGCAGCGAGGGAAAAAAATGGATATAAAAATCTATTGCTCTTGAGGAAAAGGAGCAGGTAGCAGGTACCGTTACTTTAAAAGACAGTGATAGCAACTTTTGTTACTGTTTGCAGCTGTGTTTTTCTGCCAAAATAAACATGGCTGTGTTGTATCTCACCATTTCTCCTTCTGTATCTTTTAGTGAGGAGAAAGGAAAATTCTCACTTTACTGATGAGTTAAATCATCATTTTCTGAGGCAGAGTGGAGGGGAAGTGCCGTCGACTATTTCCATGGATGGTAGCATTTTATCTCACTGTTGGAAAGTTAATGGACAAGATTACTATTTTTCTTGACTAGCCATGTTATCTCCAATTTGCCAGTTTCTGAATTACAAATCAGCAATTTAACTGGCCATAATTTACCTCATTTACAACATTTTCCTCACCATATATGTAGTATCAAAAACAAGAACGCCTAATATTTGGCAAAGTTGTGTGTGTGTGTGTGTGCATGTGTGTGTGTTTGAGAGAGAGATAGAGAGAGAACTGTTTTAAAATGTAGGTAACAGTTTAACTCTGACCAGTAATTCAGAACAAAACATCATCAATATAAGACTGCTTATCCTTAAAAGTTTTTGTGTCAGTTATTTAAAATTTACTGACTATTGATAAGTTATTTGGCAAAGAAAAAAGCAGAAAATAGATTCTACCTTTGATAAGCACTTCCAGGACAACATATAAGTAAAAAAAAAAAAAAATCAACTGAAAAATAGTGAGACTTCAAATGGGAATTCTATTTAATGACTATTGTTTTAAGTACTGTATTAGTTTCTTATCGTTGCTGTAACAAATTACCCCAAACTCAGTGGTTTAAAGCAATGCAAATTTATTATCTTATAGTTCCAGACATCAGAAGCACAAAATGATTTCCATGGGTTAAAATCAAGGTGACTGCATGCTGAATTCCTTTCTGGAAGTTCTAGGAAAGACTGTTTTATTGCTTTTTCCAGCTTCTAAAGGCTGTCTGAATTCAGTAGCTCACGGTCGCCGTCCATCTTAAAAGGCAGCAATAGGGCAGTAGGTAGATGAGTCTTTTCCACATCTGAAGGGTAGCAGAATATGCATTTTTGGCATAAAGATTATCTTCAGCTGATTATTATTGAGAAACTACAGACACAGCAGAAGCTCTGAAAACAGAGTAGAAGTTACGCTTTTGTAAGGGACATTTACATTTACGAAGGAAATGTTCATTTATAATAATGTCTCCTTATCTGTACCAGGGAGAGAAAGACGACTCTAAATCACCAGAGAATCTTATCAATAGAGAAGAACTTAAATCTATATAACAAACCTCATCCTTGTTTACCTTGCTTTTCCTGATCTCATGACTGGCATTGCCCTGCCTTCAACATCTTCCTTTTTTCTTTAGCTGAAAATGGTATTTTTTCTTTACTCCAAAATGTTAAAAGCATTTCTTTCTCTTTTTTTAATCTTAAAGCTGATGTTTATTGTTCACTGACAAAAATGTCCAAAAATTATAAATAAAATGTAACCCTAGACAACAAGAGTTATTGCAGATAGAAATCTGAAGATTCTGGAACCTCTCAGTTTAGGGGTTACTGAATTCCTTTGTGAAATAAACATAGTATAACCAAGTATCTTGTTTTCTTTCATCTTCCTACTGTGTTTTTTTTTTTTCTTGCAAAACTTTTTTTTTTTTTTTTTTTCATTGAAGTACAGTTGATTTCACTTTTTTTTTTTTTTTTTCATTGAAGTACAGTTGATTTACAAAGTAGTGTTAGTTTCTGGTATAGAGAAAAGTGATTCAGTTATTTATATGTATACATATATATATATTCTTTTTCAGATTCCTTTTCATTATAGGTTATTACAAGATATAAAATATAGTCCCCTGTGCTGTACAGCAGGACTTTGTTGTTTATCTGTTTTTTATGTAGTAGTTTGTATCTGCTAATCTCAAACTCTTAATTTATTCCTCCTCCCCTTTGCCCTTTGGTAACCATAAGTTTGTTTTCTATGTCTGTGAGTCTGTTTCTGTCTTGTAAATAACTTCATTTTTGTCATATTTTAGATTCCACATAGAAGTGATACCATGTGGTATTTTTCTTTCTCTTTCTGACTTCGCTTAGTATGATAATTTCTAGGTCTATCCATGTTGCTGCAAATGTCATTATTTCATTCTTTTTTATGGCTGAGTAGTCCATTGTGTCACATCTTCTTTATTCATCTGTTGATGGACTTTTATGTTGCTTCCATGTCTTGGCTATTGTCAGTAATGCTGCTATGAACATTGAGGTGCATGTATCTTTTCAAATTAGAGTTTTCCCCAGATGTATGCCCAGGAGTGGGATTTCTGGATTGTATGGTAACTCTATTTTTAGTTTTTTAAAGAATCTCCATACTGTTCTCCATAGTGGCTTACGAATTTACATTCCCATCAACACTGTAGGAGGGCTCCCTTTTCTCCACACCATCTCCAGTGTTTATGATTTGTGAACTTTTTAATCGTGGCCAGTCTGACCAGTGTGAGGTGGTACTTCATTGCAGTTTTGATTTGCAGTTCTCTGATAATTAGTGATGTTGAGCATTTTTTCATGTGCTTATTGGCCATTTGTACCTCTTCTTTGGAGAAATGTCTATTTAGGTCTCAAAATGGCTTAAAGACTTAAATATAAGACAGGACGCCATAAAACTATTAGAAGAGAACATAGACAAAATATTTTCAGACATAAATCATAGCAATGTTTTGTTAGATCAGTCTCCCAAGGCTTTTATAGAAATAAAAGCAAAAATAAACAAGGGGAACCTAATCAAACTTATAAGCTTTGTATAGCAAAGGAAACCATAAACAAAATAAAAGACAATCTATGGACTGGGAGAAAATATTTGCAAATGATGCAACCGACATAGGCTTAATTTCCAAAATATACAAACAGCTCATACAACTCAATAACAAAAAACCAAACAACCCAATCAAAAAATGGGCAAAAGACCTAAAAAATATATTTCTTCAATAAAAATATTATTTAAGGTGGTGGCTTGGCCATCTTGGTGAGTTACTCAGTTTTTCTGGGTATCTCCCATGTATATATGATAAACTTCTATTTGATTTTTCTTTTGCTAATCTGTCTTTTATTATAGGGAGTCTTATCCAAAACTCAGAAGAGCAGAGAAAAAATTATTTTTCCTATCTACACATCACATCACTCTGACAGTGACTCTTGTTCCTCCCTCTTTTATAATTAAGGACCTTTATGATTATTTTGGGTCCACTGAGTAACCCAGGATAATCTCTCTATTTTAAGGTCTGTCGATTAGCAACCTTAATTATATCTGCAGACTTAATTCACTTGTATATGTAACTTAACATATTCATTGGTTCAAAAGATTGGGACGTTTACATGTTAGGGAGCCATTATTATTTCTACTATAAGCACATAATATGTACTTTATATTATGCCAACTCTTCTATGAAGTTGAGAGAAGGCAGACCAAGTCAGAAATGGGCATCTATGTTTGTAGTAAAGTATATTCATTAACTTAATAAAATGGATTCATTAGAGTTATTACTAAAGTGCTATGTGGCAAAATAGTGTATGACATCCAATAGCTCAGGGAAGTTTGGGGGACGGAAATGCTATTATTTTTAACTCTCACTTTACAGGTTTCTTAAGAGCAGAAATGCCCTAATTACCAGATACCACTGAGTGAGAGCAGTTAGCTTTAGCCATATATCAATCTAATTCTCATTAGGTCTGTGTTATGATTTTATCCCAATAACAATAGATAAGAATAGGAAAATAATTTTGATCTAAAAGCATTTGTATCTTTGGGAAACTTGAAAAAAAATGCTATTTTAGTTATCCCTTGACATTTCATAAGTTCCAAGAGGACATGGAATGCCAACTTGTTTTCACATGGTGTGAATCAGCCTGACTTCATTTTGAAGGAAGCACTTGTTGAAAGACTTAGACAATTATTGTGCATTAGATACTGGACAAAGAAAGATGAACAAAACACTGAGCATTTCTATGAAATGCAACATCATGCTAGAAATATACCAAGAGTATTAGGGAGTAGGCGGAAAGGACATTTAGACAGTTTCAGAGTCAAACATCTTATAGGAGGTGATACTTGATTTGATTCTTTTCAGAAAAGGAGTAAGATTAATTTAACGCCAAAATTCTTAGAAAAGGAGTAAGATTAATTTAAGACCAAAAGGTTGAGAATAATGGGTTAATGCCATGTGAGCAGAGGGAATAGCATGAGGAAAAAAACATCACAAAGGTGTAAAAACATCAGGGTGTGGTAGAGGCAAGATTTCTGAAATCTGCAGTTTCCAGTGACATATCTATAAATGGGATGCAAATAGAATATAAAACATTATGAAATTATTGCTTAGTGATTAGACTAATCAGCAATAATATTTGAAGAAAATTATCCACTTATTTACATAGATAATGATGCCTTGGAGTAGATGAGCAACCTCTATGTTCTCTTCCAGGTAATTTTTATTCCAGGTAGAGCAACATAGAACATGGAATAGTACTGAACAAGTCTCTGCCCTTGTTCCATGGCAGTGAAGGGAGACAATACACAAAAACATAATTATGATAAAATGATTTCAGATAAGAAGACTAGCAATGAAAAACAAATACAATAAGAAACAATGTGACTGATGAAAGGAGGAGGTGATGTTTTGAGTAAAGTTTGTAATAATGAGACGGATCCAACAATAAAACTATCTATGGGAAGATATTAATCATTGCAAGGAGAATCATAAAGACCTATAGCTATATTAAAATGATGAAAGCTAATGCTTATGTATACAGCAGATACATATTTTATTGTTCAAACCAGGACATCTTATTGGTGAAGATTTTTATTAAGGTATTTATTCACTGACTGAATGATTTGATCTTATTTTATTGGTAGTCAATTACCATTCAAAATTTATTTTTGAAAATAAAATTATTCCTAAATGACTTAAAATAATATATATCTATGTTAATTACATATACATTGCTACAAAAGTATATCAATTAAAGCAAAAAGTGTCATTTACATTAAAAGTGAAATAAGCAGATTCTCTTTTCTTGTTACATATTCACACATTTCAATTCCCTAGCCACCTAGTGTACCTTGCAACTGATATTTTTCTGCAAAATGCTTTTTAAAATATAATTCTTCTCTTTTTCTTTTTTTACAAAATCACCCATAATCGCCCCCCAAATTGTTTTTTACTTAATAAAATTGAAAATGCTGATATATTTAATTGCCACTCTTTATACCATAACATTTTGAACTGAGATAATTCCCTCTCCCTCTCTCTCTCTCTCTGTGTGTCTCTCAGTACCTGATAAAAACTAACCAAAATTTTTAAAAATGATGAATAGTTTCAATTCCATTTTTTTTTGTATTGACAGGTGAAGGTATTTCAGCACCAACAGATTTATAGGTATGTCTTATTGCCTTCATTCAGAACACTCATATTTTTAACGAATATCTTGCAAGACAAAACTGGTTAAATTAAGTTGACTCCATGCATGACTCATTTAAATGTTTCTATGTATGCTTTTTTGACAAACATAGGTGCTTCAAAATCATAAAATTCCTTTATTTGATTCCATGCCAGTATAAAATATAAATTACATATGTAGAATTCCATCAAAAATTCTTTCTACATATAGAGATACTCCAAAGCACACATGTAGACTTTCAAAATTAAATCTGTACACCATATAAACTTTTATTGTTTAATTTGTTCAGTACTTTCATAGTTCTTGTGAGAATATATATATATATATATATATATATATATTTTTTTTTTTTTTTTAGCGGTATGCTGATAATAATTCTAACCATTTTTTTTTTTTTTTTTGTGGTATGCGGGCCTCCCTCTGTTGTGGTCTCTCCCGTTGTGGAGCACAGGCTCCGGATGCGCAGGCTCAGCGGCCATGGCCCACGGGCCCAGCCACTCCGCGACATGTGGGATCTTCCCGGACCGGGGCACGAGCCCGCGTCCCCTGCATTGGCAGGCGGACTCTCAACCACTGCGCCACCAGGGAAGCCCGAGAATATATTTTAATGCCTCTCTCTTTGCAAGCTTTATTTTCAATAGATGAGAATTGGTACTATTTCCAAAACATAAGTTTTGTTCCACTCAATTTATTGGACAACTTGAATTAGACAAAATATATTTAAATTTCAGAGGATGTAATGACAAAAATCATCTTATTCTATATGCCTAGGATAAGTTAAAAATATATTTATTCAAAGGCTCAATATATCTAAAGTCTGATCACTGACAGGCAGTCAAGAGTCAAAGCATGCACAATCAACAGCAGCTTCATTACTATTTATTTTTAGTTCAGACACTCTAATTTTGTATACATAATATGTTTATAAATATTGACAGCTACATTTGGTTAGTAAAATGTCACAACTTTCTTGTGAGTATTTATAAATTATATTTTTACTCTAATCATTTCTTAATCTGTGTTGTGTGTGTGTGTGTGTGTGTGTGTGTGTGTGTGTGTGTGGTAGAGGTGGGCTGGAAGTGAAGAAATGAGCTCATACAAGAAAACAGAGTAAAATGTATTTAGAATTTCATTATTCTTTACATTAGCTCCAGACAATCTGACAAATTTTTGGATTCAATGGAATTGTTATTTTTCAAGTACTAAAAAGGCAAAACATAAGAGTAACTGTAAAAAAATACAGTTAATTCAGGAGGAAGGGGAGGATGGAGTCTGTGGTGCTAGGTTAGAGTCAGAGTATCAAACATCATTAAGACTTTTTAATTTTACTTTATATACAGATAGATATGTACAGAAACACACACACATACACACATACATGCATGTATGTGTGTATTTTTATATGGATTACTATACATACATATATTTCAAACTATGTTGAGAAAGCCTAGAAGTACTGACACCCCAATAACAATCTGCACATTCAGCACTACATCATAGTTTGCAAATACCTTTATTCAGTAGCATAAACCAAGTTTTCCTGAAGTGATAGCTGATTCTAGGGCTGGGGCAGGGATTATACAAGATAAACCCGGTACATTATGTAGTGTCAGAAAGTAAGGAAATGCTTTTTAAAAAAGTGGAATATGTCAAAAATATATTGGAGCCAACTTTTCAACGTCCCAATAGCCCAAGCTGTGACAATTTGAGCAATAAAATAAATAATGAGAGTATTAGATTATCACTCAAATCATAAAAAGAAATATCTATGAATCCATATTGATATGAATAAATGACTGAATAAGTAAATAAATGGATGAGAAAGAACACACTTTTTTTTTTTTACAGAAGAATTTCTCATAATGAATGTAGAAAAAATAAGGAAAATAGAAAATCACTGTTAGAATATGACAATAATAATTGCTATGGTCAAGGCCCTGGATGAATGCTAAAATTACTGTGAAAAATTTTAAGTAGAAACAATATACTTGCAAAGTCTTAGAATATCTTCCCTCAACTATTAATTAATAGATCTGGCAGTTTTATCCAATATCTACAAATTATTTGATAATTTTCTCTCCATGAGGTATAGTTTTACTCCTCTCCCCTTGAGAGTGGGCTAGATATAGTGACTTGCTTTTAAGGAATAGAGTGGGGAAAGGAAAAAATGTAGTAACTTTATGGTGGAGAAATCTAGTGGACACCACCTTAACCAAGAAATTAAGGTTGACATCAACAGTCATAAGTCATGCTGGTATCATATACTATCTGATATTATGTGATGAGAATATCTTTTCACCACTGCTGTATCATACTCCCTCCCAAAAACATAATCCCAGTCTAATTATAAGAAAATATTAGACCAACCCAAATCAAGGGACATTCAACAAAATACTTTGCAAGAACTCATCAAAATTGTCAAGGTCATGAAAAACAAGGGAATGCTGAGATACTGTCACAGACAGGAGACTAAGGAGATAAGATGACAAAACACATTATGGTATCCTAGACTGAATCCTTTAATAATCAAAGTACATTCGCAGAAAATATAATAAAATCTGAATAAAGTATTTAAATGCTAATAAAATGTGAATAAAGTCTAATCAATGTTAATTTATTTAAGTATTTACCAGCATTACAGACTATGTTAGTATTAGGGGATGGTGGGTGAAAGTTTTATGGGAACTCATTAAACCATCTTGACAATTATTGAGTAAATCTAAAATGATTTCAAAATAGTTTTTAGAGGTTGACAACTTTTAGGATAGTTTAATGGAGAGAACCATCAGAAATTCATTCTCATTTTAGCTCTATTTCGAACAACTTGTTTCTTCTTTGGTTCTCAACTTTCTAATTTGTAAAGTGCAGATATAAGACAAGGTAATTCACCTGTGATGTTTTCTTCAGGTTTCTCTACATTATGTGTAAGATTTAAATTATGCCGAGCCATAATCTTGGATTTTTGTTAGGTGGATTGGTAGAAGCAGACATAGGGATTATTGTGGCAGACACCCTGTAAAATGACCCCCAGTGATCTATACCGCCTGGTATCTATGCCCTGGTGTAATTCCCTCTGCTTGCCTGTGGGCTGGATTTGGTGTCTCACTGCTAATAAATAAAACATAAAAGAAGTGATAGGGTATTATTTATTGGACTAGCTTATAAAACACTGCAATTTTCATCTTGGACCGTCGCTCTCTCTTTTTCTCTTCCTCGCCCTCTCTAACTGACCCAGAGAGAATCCAGATGTCACTCTATGAGACAGCCATGTGGACAATTCCAGGTGATGAGAAAGTAAGGGACTGACCACCTGAAAAATTGATTTTCATTTCAATGAGGGTTTATCTATTGTGTCTATTCTGTCTAATGATATAATTAGTGAAAAAATATAAATATTATATGGTAAGACACCTAGTTGTATATATGCATCTTTTAGGGACTACGACTTGCCTTTAGCTTCTGATTTCAATATTTATTGGAATAGAGTAAGGCCCTGGCTATTTCCATGGTGGTCATTAGTTTCATTTCTGCAAGCAGACTCACTCTCACTTTTTTCTATACGGGGTTACGGGGCTACCAAACAACCTTTTTGTGGGTTCCTCAAATAAGAAAGTCTCATTTTACATAATTTCACTCTTTCCCTGATTTAATCTTATACAAATTTTTTCTTCCTCTTTTTCCTACCCACAAATGTTTCTGACCCAACCATTAAAGGTTAAAACATGGCAAAATGGAACATTGGTATAATCTAATGTGATATTCCTTACTTTTTCTAATGTCATATGCATCTAGTATAATTATACTGGATCAATTTAAAAATTTCTCTTTAGATTCATGCTAATGATATAAAATATAATACGATTAACATTGAACAAGGAAAAGTGTAAGAATGTTTTATTTTGTATGATGATGAAATAGCAAGGTTATTTATGGTATTTCATTATGAAATGAATACATCTAAATCTTGTCAAAAGTACATTCTAAACCTTCTCAGAAAGAGTTAACTTTTTCTAGGTCAAGTTTGAAACATTACCTTTTGCTATATTTTTTCTACTTCAAATATTGAGGTTGATAATTTGAAGATACTAATCTTAAACTTTCCAGAAAATTGCTAGTGGAGCTAAAATAAAATATCATGTCATTTTTTGGAATTAGCTATTTAATTAAAATTTTCATTCATCTTCTTGATAAAAGAGATAACTGACAGGCAAATTTTAACCTTCAAGAAATTATTATCTATAATGAAATTATTAAACTTACAAAAATTAAATTTTTGGTTTGTGTATTTTTCAGGTATTTTATTTTCACAGTTGAGATTTAATATTATGAAAGTTCATATAAACGTGTTTAAGACAAGATTGACTCAATGTTTATTGACTGATTGATTGAGGGATTGATTTTTACTAGTAAACTCAGAGTTAATATTCAAATTTATTCTGGACATTAATCAAAATATGTATCCATTAAAAATTTTCTTTTAAACTTTTTGGACAGGCATAAAATATATTTTTTATTTATACTTGAACAATAAATTGGTAATAGTTTAATGAGATTTAATTTTAGTGAATTAAATATCTGATAACAATTCTATTTGTTCTTTAAAAATCTGTAGACTTCTATTTCATAAATTAACAGCTCCAAAACCAAGCTTCACATTTAACTAGCTCTCATAAACATGAACAAAAATAAAACATTAAGTGACCTTGCAAAGCCAAGGGCTTATAATTTATTGGCAATTTTGCTCTTTTAATCATAGCATAAGTTGGATTGAATGACCTGCTAAGAGATGAAATAATGAGCCTAAACTGCACATTCAAAATCAATTTAAACATATAGAATAGGGTCTGCATTTTTATTTACATATATGAAATGCTCTTTAATTTGAAGAAAAAAAACTAACTTGAGAAATGAGCATATATCTATCTGTAACTGATAATTCTGCCTCCTCCTGATGTTACAATGATTCTAACAGTGGAGAATATTAAATGGAATCCCTAAGTAATGGAAAGTGTGATTGTGTTAAAAGGGCTGAGACATCAGTCAACTTAGACTCATGATGTTATTACCCTTCCTCTAGGCAGTGCCACTGAGATGGTATAAGTGACTGCAGAGTTCAGCAGGAAGGAAGAAAATGTAATGATGATTCTAATTTTCATATAGATTTTCTTTGTAGTTGAAGCATGTCCTGCCTGCATCACATTGCTTCCAAAACCAGAGACTGCCACTTTGTACTCTGCCACTTGCAAGTGTGAAAGAAACATTTTAAAGACAGGTATTCAAGTCTGATTTAAACAGTGTCTGGAAAACCAGAGTGGAGATAAAGATTGATAATGTGTTAGTACTGGCCGATAGTGGATTAGCCAAGTAGACTAAAAGTGTTTTCATTGTTTGAAGTTCCATTGCCGCATTTTAGCTGTGCTCTTAAACAAGTTATTTAACTTCTCGGTGCCTTAGTTTGTCAACTGTAAAATTATGATAATCATAACAATGATGGTATCTACGTCATCAAATTATTCCGAGGTATAGAAAATTAACAGAAGAACAAAACACTTAAAGCGACACCTAGAATATAGTAGGCACAAAGTTGTTATTTGTATGCCTAAAAAAATATCCCCATGGCAGTTTTTTATGAAATAATAAATGAAATTGTTTTCCTGTTTAGAAAAGATGTACAAGTCAATTATAGATAATTTAGAAAATAAAAAAATAGTAAAGACTAAAATCTTATTCATAATGTCAACACTCACTAATAATTATTATTTAATTTGTTTTATTTACCTATTAGAAATATTTTCATAAATTAAATCTACCTGTATAATGCCATTTTTAGTGACTGCATGTTTATTCCATTAGGTTATTCCATAATTTATCTCCCATTTAATATCAGGCCTCAGTTTCTCACCTCTAAGGTGCACATAGTTGTAAATACCGACCTCTTAGTATAATAGGGAAAGTTAGGTTTGACAGTGTATATAGAGTTAACAAAATTTGAGCTATTTTTATTATTTAATAATTGCAACTTAAAAAAATTCCATTTTGTTTTAACTCACTTTAACATATTCAATGATGCATTGGAGAATGTGTATATGTTGAATTATTAGAGCACACATTACACATTAAGATTTTAAATCTAGGAATCACTTTTAAATTGCAGTTAAGCATAACTGTTTTAACTAAATTTTCCTTGTTTTTCCTCCAAGCAAATTGAATTCCCAGAATCCCTTCTCATTTTTCTCTCCTATTTTAAGGTCCCGATTCAACAGTCCTCCAAGCAAAGACCTAGCACACCCTTTCAATTACATGATTACAATATGCACACAGTCTCATTTATCACCCTTTATAGAGCTAATAGGGTCCTTTTGCCTTGAACCATCTTTTAAGATATTTAAAGGTGATTTTATAATGCAAATAATTTCAATTTTATATCTATGACTGTAGGGGAATTATTCTAATTTGCAATGATATTAAGTGCAAACTAAGTGAAAAGTAAGAGTGAGCAACTCTGCAGAATTATTCAGTTTTAGATATTTTCCATAAATATATCTCCTGAGTTCTTCCTTGGATGAAAACTGCATAGAAAGTAAATATATATCTGCAATTAAAAATATTAATTTATTCTCTAAAGATGAGCTCATATTTTTAATCAATGTGTCATTTTTTTCATGTAAGGACTAGGTTAAAAAAATTGGGGGACTTGGGTCATGTGCTGCCAGTTTAATATCCTAGTAATCAAAGCAAAAACTCGGAGATACAACTCTTAGACTATGGGCCTTTGACACCTGAAGAACTAAGGACATGTTCTCTTGAATGATGGAAACTCTATTAGAATTTACTTGGAACTTATAAATTCCATCGACTGATTATTTTAATTTATAGCATATACATTGCTTCTATTTTATTGTTATATATTTTAATAATTCTGTAATATAACATTCAGAAACATGCACATCTATTGCCATAGAACTATGAGAAATTATTTTAACAAATGATAAAGTCTTACACATTAATATGACACTTTTAGTCACCAATAAAATAATTCCTAATATTCTTCTGATATCCTTATCTTTTTACTGTCCAAAAAGTCTATTTTGTCTATAAACTAATTAATACTAAGAAAATAGGGAGCAGGCAAGTAATGGTAGCTAGTTTTCCTTTATTCATGAATATTATCATAACTATGTAAGGGATGGATATGTTACAAATTTTATGCTAAATCTGGAGAGTTGTAATGAGTATATAAAATTGTGCTAAGAGCCAAAGGAAAGAGATCAATTAGCAGTGTTTGCTGAAAGAGTATTAAGGAAACTAGTGATATGTATACCATATATTAATCATACCCAGTGAATTCACATTCTCAGACTAAATTTTTTTCATTTTCAATTTCTCTTTTGGAACATTATTTCTTTATTAGTCAAGCTTCTTGCAGCTGCACAAAATAGAATACAACTCAGAATGGTCTAAGAAAAACGAATTTGTTATTTGATTGGCTGTGTAACCGGCGTTCTCAGTGTCACACTTATGTTCGGGAATGAGCAGACACAGGAGCTTTCTCAAATATATCTAATCTCTCCTTTGGCTCTGTGTTGCTTTCATTTCAATGTACAATCTGCCTTTGTAGTGGCAAACATGATCACCTATATCATCAGGCTTTTATATTATAAGTTTATAAACCCCAGCAGAAACAAGCAGCTTTCTTCACAGTTGCAGAATGAAATATATGTTACTCTCATTTACTCAACCCAGAATGCAGCTCTGTAGTGAAGAAGGGTTAATTAGATCCAACAGAGTAACATGGACCTATGGTGGGGTAGAAGTGAAACACCAAAGAAAATTTACCTAAAGAAGGGTGAAACAACAAATGGTCACAAATGGTCACCATAGCAAGAGATATCAACTAAAATGTTACTTTGATAATCTCCACGGTATTAGTTTTCTACAGTTGCATTAAAAATTACCACAAACTAAGTGACTGTCAACAACACCCCTTTATTATCCTATAGGGTCTATAGGTCAGAAGTCCAGGCATAGCTTACCTGGGTAACCTGTTCAGGTTCTCACAGACAGGAAACAGTATGTCAGCCTGGGTGGTAATCCAATATTTATAGGTTTCTTCCAAACTCAGTGATTGTTGACATAATTCAGTTCCTTTCCATTGTAGGACTGAACAATTCAGCTCTTAAAGGCCTCCCACTGTTACCTGCAATGTGACATAGTACTTTGTTCTTTCAAGGCCAAAAGAAAAGTGTTTTTTTCTTCCCTGCCTCTGATTTTTATATCTAGACCTGCTTCTCAAGGGCTAATCTATTTATGTCAGCTCAACCAGGATAATTTACCTCTTGAATAACTTAAAATCAATTGATTACATCTGTAAGATTATATCTTCAAGATTCCTTCACCTTTGCTATGTAATATAGCAGTCATGAAGCATAAAACTTGGTGGTAATTATTTTAGAATTCTGCTTACCACATCTACTAATCAATACCATCAATATATAAGGTATAAATAGACTCAGAGTTAACTAAAATAAATAATATTTTCAAGATTGTATCTTTCTAATAAGTTCATTGGCATCTTTTACTACCATGCTTTATTTAATACAAATGATTCATTTTGGTTGTTAGTTTCCTTTTTTAATATTTATTATAGTACCTCATAATCTTCATTTAGCCACAATGCATCAAAAACTTCATTCAATATTGCTTCTCCTCATTATGTAAATCTTCAAGTGAAATCATTTTCAGTCTGACAGTTTAAACTCACATAGAAATGTACATATATGTATATTACAACCAAAGAATTCCTTTGTACAAAGAGTTAAAAACATTTTTAGGGGTTCATGTTAGCTATTGCTACAGCCAAGACATTTTAAAATCCTCTCCCTAAAAACAGCTATATAGCAGGACAAAATTGACAATAACAACCATTTCAGTGCTCTGGAAAACTACCACATATTTATATGAAAACTGTCTACACTTGAATAAATATTGAACCTTCAGTAAAAATAAGAGGAATCTGTGATGATCCACCCAAAGGAGAAAGAGGTAAAGCAGAAAAAATATTTTTGAAAAAATAATGATCAAGAACTTGATAAAATATGTTAATGTACACTTGAAGAGAGATCTAAATTAGGACAATTGCAAATAAATCCACATCTAAAGAAATCATAGTCAAACCATTGAAAGAGAAAAATTTGTGCAAAGCAAAGGAAAATTGACCACCATGTACAGGGATGACTCAATATAATTAATGAATGACTTCATGTGAAACCATGGAAACCTGTAGACAGTGGAATAACATATTCAAAGGACAGAAAGAAAAGTAAGTAAACAAAACACCTGGTCAACACAGAAATGTATATACAGCAAAATAGCCTTCAAAAATGAAAGTAAAATTCAGATACTCATAGACAAAGACTGAAAACTGTCACTAGTAGATCTGCCTTACAAAAAAATGTGCAGGGAATTCTTCAGGCTAAAAGAAAATTACATGATACAATATTTAAATCACAAGAAGAAATTAAAAGAAAACATAAAGGATAAATTATTCAGTTAATAGAAATGAGTCTATAAGTATTTTTTATATATTCTCTTAATATCTTTAAAATTATTAAATTTTATAAGGCAATGATTATAACACAGAATTGTTGGGTTTATATCACATACAGATATACCTTAATAATTATATATAGATGGGGAACTGTAGCTATATAGGAACAGTTTCTATATTATACTGGAATCAACTTAGCATTAATATGAAGTGAATTTAATCAATTGAGATTCATGTCATAGCCCTGAGAGATGCCATGAGAACATAACTCACAAAAATATAATTTTAAAAAAGGAACTAAAATTTAACATTAAAAATATTTATTTAGTATAAAAGCCAGTAGTTAAGAAAGGCTATAAATACACCAAAAAAGTAGAAGACATACATAATGTAAATCCAACTGTATCAATAATTATATTAAATGTAAAATTCTAAACAACCCAATTGAACTAGTAGATATTGTCAGACAGTATAAAAAAATCAAAATCCAAATATAGGCTGTCGGCAAGAGACAAAACTTAGATTGAAAGAAACCCACAGATTGAAAGTAAAAGGACGGGGAAAGATATCCCATGTAAACAGAAATGATAAGAGAGCTGGATTGGCTACACGAATATCAGAAAAAAAAAAGACTTTAATATTCTTAGAGATAGATAAGTATATTTCATAATGATGAGCCAATAAGTCACAAAGATATAATAATTATAAATATATACCCATCCAATAACAGAGATACAGCATACAAAGTAACAATAATAGTTGGAGATTTCAAGAATTAATTCCATTCTCAAGATTTGATAGAACAGCTAGCTAGAAACTCTGTGAGAAGATAGGAGTCTTACACAACACTGTCAACAAACATTATTAAAATGACATATTTAGAACACTCTACCCAATGACTGCAGATTACACTGTTTGTTTGTTTGTTTGTTTTTGCGGTATGCGGACATCTCACTGTTGTGGCCTCTCCTGTTGCGGAGCACAGGCTTTGGACGCGCAGGCCCAGTGGCCATGGGTCACGGGCCCAGCCACTCCACGGAATGTGGGATCTTCCCGGACCGGGGCACGAACCCATGTCCCCTGCATCGGCAGGCGAACTCTCAACCACTGCGCCAACAGGGAAGCCCAGATTACACTGTTTTGAAGGAGACACGGAACATTATCAGAATAGATTACCTGCTAAACTTAACTTTAATAAATTTTAAAAACTGAAGTCATGAAAAGTATATTCTTCAACTACAACAGTTATATTGTTAAAGCAATAATAGAAATATTAAAAAGTACCAAATATTTGGAAATTAAAAGCCACCCTTCTAATAATAACATAGGTCAAAAAGAAATTTTAAGGGAATTAGAAAATAAACTGAATGAAAAGAAATACAAAGTATCAAAAATTATGTAATGCAGTTAAAGTAGTGATTAAAAGGAATTTTATAGCTTTAACTATCTATAGAAGGGGAATGATTGTAAATGGGGAGAAGGATTTTGTTTCTTGGCCCTGATGGAAATATTTTAAAATTGGGCTGTGATGATATTGAACAATTGTATTAATGTACTAAAATTTTTGAATTTTACCATAAAACAGATACATTTTATGATATGTAAATAAAACTAATAAATATTTGTTGACTACTAAACTAGAATATTAATTATAAACTATATTTTGAGAAAAGGGGTAAAATTACTAAAGTGTTGTTTTGAAAAGATTAGCAGAGGATTAGTCTGAAGGACTGAACTGAATGAAGAGAGTTTGAACCAAGATCATTTAGTGTGTAAATCAGAGTGGAGATAATGGTCCAGCTCTGAATGTATACAAAAAAGTCATGGAATTGTATGCTTAAAATAGATGAATTTTATGGTATGTAAACAAAGCTACTAAAAAAGTAATCTGGACATTTATTTTTATCTGTGTATCATTTTCCATAAAATCTATATCTGAAATAAATTTACCCTAATTGAAATAATTAATTGGATTAATGACATTATAAGAATTTATCATTCATCTACAACTTTTATTAGTTAAAAATAGTTTATTTCAGATAAAATAGTATTAAAATACTAATATTTATTTCCTGGTAAATTCAAATAACTTCAGCAGCCCACAGAATGGAAGAAGATATTTTTAATATATATATCTGAAAACAAAGTCATCAATGATATAGAAGGAACACCTAAAATCAGTAAGAAAAACATAAAAAAATTGAAAATGGTTGAAACATATAAACATATACTTCATATAAAAATATACATTTATAGTCAACAATAAATGTAATTCTGTCAAGCCAGCTCAAAATTATTAGTCATCATAGAAATTCAAGTTCAAATTAAAATGCAGGGCTTCCCTGGTGGCACAGTGGTTGAGAGTCCGCCTGCCGATGCAGGGGACATGGGTTCGTGCCCCGGTCCGAGGAGATCCCACATGCCGCAGAGTGGCTAGGCCCATGAGCCATGGACGCTGAACCTGCACATCCAGAGCCTGTGCTCCGCAACGGGAGAGGCCACAACAGTGAGAGGCCAGCATACCGCAAGAAAAAATAAAAATAAAATAAATAAAATAAAATGCAATAGTATCACACAACTACCATTACAGATAAAATACAAAGCAGAGAATACTAAGTATTGAAAAGATCAAGGTACAACAAGAACTTTTATACATTTCTGGTATGAATGTAAATTGGTACAAATATTTTGGAAAACTGGCAATATATATTAAAAGATCTCTACTTCTATGCACATACCAAACAGAAAGAGAACATATTTAAGCATGAAAAAAGGCATCTGATGGCAAGTTTATGACAGCACAGCATACTAGTCAAACATCAGAAACTATCTAAGTGTGTATCAACAATAGAATAAATTAATTGTTGTAACTTTATGTAATGGACTACTATACAACAACTAGAATGAGCAATCTACAACTAAGCATTATTATCGGGATACATCTTACAGTGTTTAGCAAAACATGGAATGGCACATGAATAAAAAAATATTAAATGAACAAAGAACTAATACAATATGTATACAGTGTTTTTCTATTTTATAGAATTTACATCAAATTCCATTGATCTCATATAACATGATTCTTGTTTCTCCTTTTTTCTTTTGTATCCTTTTGATACCTTCATACATTTGGAAATATTAAAGGAAAATCTTTTGATTATTTTGCTTTTAATGTTTAAGAGTTGTGAAATTATTTATTGTACATATCCAACTTGTTATGTTCAACATTCTCAATTTCTTCAAACAGACTTACTTTTAAAATATTGACAGGCTTTATTTTTAGAGCAGTTTCGGATTTGCATAAAATTGAGCAAGTTGTACACAGACCCCCATTTACCCCTTCTCCCACCTCCAATACAGTTTCCTCTCTTACTAAGTCTTTCATTAGAGTGGCATATTTGATTCAACTGATGAAATGATAATGATGCATCATTATTAACTAAAGTCCCTAGTTTACATTAGACCTCTTTGTGTACATTAGAGTTCACTGTTTGTGTCATACACTTCTATGGATTTTGACAAAGGCATAATGTAAAATATCCGCCATTACAATGCCATACAGAATGGTTTTGCTGCTCTAAAATTCCCTTGTGCTACAACTATCCAACGTCCCTTCCTTCCCTTTGAATTCCTGGCAAGCACTGATTTTTTTGTTGCCTCTACAGTTTTGCCTTTTCCAGAATGTCATACAGTTGAAATCATATAAAACAAAGACTTTTCAGATTTCTTTCACCTAGCAATATGTAGTTAACGTTCCTCTATATTTGGTCATGACTTGATAGCTCATTTCTTTTTAGTACTTCCTGTCCGTGAACATGGAATATATCTCCATTTACTTGCATCCTCTTTTATAAGAGTTTTGTGATTGTTTTAAATAGAGATCTTGTACATATTTTGTTAGATTTGTACCCTAATGTTTCAATTTTTGGTACTACTATAAATTGTACTTTATTTCAAATTTTGATTATTCACCACTGGCATACAGGAAAGCAATAGTTTTTTGTATATCAACCTTGCATTCTGCAACATTGCTGTAATTGTTTACTAAATTCAGTGGATTTTTTGGTTGATTCTTCAGAATATTCTAAATAAACTATCATGTGTTGGTAAGATGTAGGGGAGAGAAGCATTCTTTAATCCTATGATTTGGTCTCAGTCTTCTAGTAAACATGTAGCCCTGTGCTCTTTCCTTCACAAGTGTTTCTCAGCATTTTTTTCCCCCTTAGGTGAGACAGGTAGTTGAGAGAAGGCTAGAGTTGGTTATTTCCCTTCCCCAGGTAAGTTAGGCTCTGGTGAAATAGTTTCTATTGAGGCAGGCTTTTTAAGGAAAACAAAATGACCCAGGCTTATTTCAATATTCAAACTTTCCTTTCCCACTGCCTGGAGATTTTGGGAATTTTCCTTAGATATTTGTTCAGAGAAACTGGTGTGGCTTCTACAGGTAAAACTCATAAAAGTATTTTTTCATGTAAGCAGTATATAATACTTACATCATATATTTCATTATTATAATATAAAAATGTATATATTAACAGGTTGGTTAGAGATATAAGTGATTATTTTTTATATCTTTTTTGGAATATAATTGCTTTACAATGTTGTGTTAGTTTCTGTACAACAAAGTGAATCAGCTATATGTACACATATATCCCCATATCCCCTCCCTCTTGAGCCTCCCTCCCATCCTCCCTATCCCACCCCTTTAGGTCATCACAAAGCATTGAGCTAATCTAGCTGTGCTATGCAGCAACTTCCCACTAGCCATCCATTTTACAGTTGGTAGTGTATATATGTCAGTGCTACTCTCTCCCTTCATCCCAGCTTCCCCTTCCCCCACTGTGTCCTCAAGTCCATTCTCTATGGCTTCGTCTTTATTCCAGTCCTGCCCCTAGGTTCATCAGTACTGTTTTCTAAGATTCCATACATGTGCGTTAGCATACGGTATTTGTTTTTCTTTCTAACTTACTTCACTCTGCATGACAGACTCTACGTCCACCCACCTCACTACAAATAACTCAAATTCATTCCTTTTTATGGCTGAGTAATATTACATTGTATATATGTGCTTCATCTTCTTTACCCATTCATCTGTCAATGG
This sequence comes from Physeter macrocephalus, assembly GCF_002837175.3. Lineage (NCBI taxonomy): Eukaryota > Metazoa > Chordata > Mammalia > Artiodactyla > Physeteridae > Physeter > Physeter macrocephalus. The sequence continues at coordinate 88,907,799 of NC_041220.1, read as the reverse complement.
ACATTTAGGTTGTTTCCATATCCTGGCTATTATAAATAGTGCTGCAATGAATAATGTGGTACATGTATCTTTTTGAATTATGGTTTTATCAGGGTATATGCCCAGTAGTGGGACTGCTGGGTCATATGGTAGTTGTATTTTTAGTTTTTTAAGGAGCCTCCATGCTGTTTTCTGCAGTGGTTTTATCAATTTATATTCCCACCAACAGTGCCGGAGGGTACCCTTTTCTCCACACCCACTCCAGCATTTATTGTTTGTAGATTTTTTGATGATGGCCATTCTGACCAGTGTGAGGTGATATCTCATTGTGGTTTTGATTTGCATTTCTCTAATGATTAGTGATGCTGAGGTCTTTATGCATTTGTTGGCAATCTGTATGTTTTCTTTGGAGAAATGTCTATTTATGTCTTCTGCCCATTTTTGGATGGGATTGTTTGTTTTTTTGATATTGAGATGCATGAGCTGCTTTCATGTTTTGGAGATTACTGTTTTGTCAGTTGGTTCATTTGTAAATATTTTCTCCCATTCTGAGGGATGCCTTTTTGTCTCGTTTATGGTATCCTTTGTTGTGCAAAAGCTGTTAAGTTTCATTAGGTACCTTTTGTTTATTTTTGTTTTTATTTCCATTACTTTAAGAGGTCGGTCAAAAACGATCTTGCTGTGATTTATATAACAGTGTTCTGCCTATTTTCTCCTCTGAGAGTTTTATACTGTCTGGACTTATATTTAAGTCTTTAATCCATTTTGAGTTTATTTTTGCGTATGGGGTTAGGAAGTTGTTCTAATTTCATTCTTTTATTTTATTTTAAACATCTTTATTGGAGTATAATTGCTTTACAATATTGTGTGAGTTTCTGCTGTATAACAAAGTGAATAAGCTATACTTATACATATATCCCCATATCTCCTCCCTCTTGTGTCTCCCACCCGACCCTCCCTATCTCACCCTTCTAGGTGGTCACAAAGCACCAAGCTGATCTCCCTGTGCTATGTGGCTGCTTCCCACTAGCCATCCATTTTACATTTGGTAGGTTATATATGTCAGTGCTACTCTCTCCCTTCGTCTCAGCTTAACCTTCCCCCTCCCCATGTCCTCAAGTCCATTCTCTACGTCTGTATCTTTATTCCTGTCCTGCTCCTAGGTTCTTCAGAACCATTTTTTTCTTTTTGTTAGATTCCATATACATGTGTTAGTATATAGTATTTGTTTTTCTCTTTCTGACTTATTTCACTCTGTATGACAGTCTCTTAAGGCCATCCACCTCACTACAAATGACTCAACTTCATTTCTTTTTATGACTGAGTAATAGTCCATTGTATTTATGTGCCACATCTTCTTTATCGATTCATCTGTCAGTGGACACTTAGGTTGCTTCCATGTCTTGACTATTGTAAATAGTGCTACAATGAACATCATGGTACATGACTCTTTTTGAATTTTGGTTTTCTCAGGGTATATGCCCAGTAGTGGGATTGCTGGGTTGTATGGTAATTGTATTTTTAGATTTTTATGGAAATTCCATACTGTTCTCCAGAGTGGCTGTATCAATTTACATTCCAACCAAAAGTGCAAGAGGGTTCCCTTTTCTCCACATCCTCTCCAGCATTTATTGTTTGTAGATTTTATAATGATGGTCATACTGACTGGTGTGAGGTAATACCTCACTGTAGTTTTGATTTGCATTTCTCTAATGATTAGTGACGTTGAGGATACTTTCATGTGGTTGTTGGCAATCTGCATATCTTCTTTGGAGGAATATTTATTTAGGTCTTCTGCCTATTTCTCGATTAAATTTTTGTTTTTTTGATGTGGAGATGCATGAGATACTTGTATATTTTGGAGATTAATCCTTTGTTAGTTGCTTCTTTTGCAAATATTTTCTTCCATTCTGAGGGTTGTCTTTTCATCTTGCTTATGGTTTCCTTTGCTGTGCAAAAGCTTTTAAGTTTCATTAGGTCCCATTTGTTTACTTTTGTTTTTATTTCCATTTCTCTAGGAAGTGGGTTAAAAAGGATCTTGCGGGCTTCCCTGGTGATGCAGTGGTTGAGAATCTGCCTGGTAATGTAGGGGACTCGGATTCAAGTCCAGGTCTGGGAAGATCCCACATGCTGTGGAGCAACCTGGCCTGTGAGCCACAACTACTGAGCCTGAGCATCTGGAACCCGTGCTCTGCAACAAGAGAGGCCGTGATAGTGGGAGGCCCAGGCACCGCGATGAAAAGTAGCCCCCGCTCGCCGCAACTAGAGAAAGCTCTCACACAGAAACAAAGACCCAACACATAAAAATAAATAAATAAATAAATAAATAAATAAAATTTTTTAAAAAAAGGATCTTGCTATGATTTATGTCATAGAGTTTTCTGCCTATGTTTTCCTCTAGAGTTTGATAGTGTCTGGCCTTACATTTAGGTCTTTAATCCATTTTGCATTTATTTTTGTGTATGGTGTTAGGGAGTGTTCTAATTTCATTCTTTTACATGTAGCTGTCCAGTTTTCCAAGCACCACTTATTGAAGAGGTGGTCTTTTCTCCATTGTATATTCCTGCTTCCTTTATCAAGGGTAAGGTGACCATATGTGTGTGGGTTTATCTCTGGGCTTTCTATCCTGTTCCATTGATCTATATTTCTGTTTTTGTGCCAGTACCATACTGTCTTGATTACTGTAGCTTTGTAGTATAGTCTGAAGTCAGGGAGCCTGATTCCTCCAGCAATGAAATCTCAAGATTTCATTGGCTATTCGGGGGTCTACTGAGTTTCCATACAGATTGTAAAAAATTTTGTTCTAGGTCTCTGAAAAATGCCAGTGGTTATTTGATAGGGGTTGCATTGAATCTGTAGATTGCTTTGGGTAGTATAATCGTTTTCACAATGTTGATTCTTTCAATGCAAGTACATGGTATATGTCTCCATCTGTTTGTATCATCTTTGTTTTATTTCATCAGAGTCTTATAGTTTTCTACATACAGGTGTTTTGCCTCTTTAAGTAGGTTTATTCCCAGGTATTTTACTCTTTTTCTTGCAGTGGTAAATGGGAGTGTTTCCTTAATTTCTCTTTCTGATTTTCCGTTGTTAGTATATAGGAATGAAAGAGATTTCTGTGCACTAATTTTGTATCCTGCTACTTTACAAATTCATTGATTATCTCTAGTAGTTTTCTGGTGGCGTCTTTAGGATTTTCTATGTATAGTATCATGTCGTCTGCAAACAGTGAAAGATTTACTTCTTTTTTTCCAGTTTGGATTCCTTTTATTTCTTTTTCTTCTCTGACTGCTGTGGCTAAAACTTCCAAAACTATGTTGAATAATTGTGGTGAGCATGGGCACCCTTGTCTTGTTCCTGATCTTAGATGAAATGCTATCAGTTTTCACCATTGAGAATGATGTTGGCTGTGGGTTTGTCATATATGGCTTTTATTATGTTGAGATAGGTTCCCTCTATGCCCACTTTCTGGAGAGTTTTTATCATAAATGGGTGTTGAAATTTGTTGAAAGATTTTTCTGCATCTATTGAGATGATCATATGCTTTTTATCCCTCAATTTTTTAACACTGTGTACCACATTGATTGAATTGTGTATAAGAATCCTTGCGTTCATGGGATAAACCCCACTTGATCATGCTGTATGGTCCTTTTAATGTTTTGCTGGATTTGGTTTTCTAGTATTTTGTTGAGGATTTTTACATCTATGTTCATCAGTGATATTGGCCTGTATTTTTCTATTCTTGTAACATCTTTGTCTGGTTTGGTATCAGGGTGATTGTGGCCTTGTAGAATGAGTTTGGGAGTGTTCCTCCCTCTGCTATATTTTGGAAGAGTTTGAGAAGGATAGGTGTTAGCTCTTCTGTAAATGTTTGATAGAATTCGCCTGTGAAGCCATCTGGTCCCAGGCTTTTGTTGGTTTGGTTGTGAGCCACAACCCACCTCCACCTCCCCAAGAGGCTCTCCTCTGTCTCTGGGCTGGTCTCTGGATCGGCTGTGGGCCCTGTGGGGACCACTCAGACTCTGATCTGCCCCCAGTCCCGCATGTGCTTTCCCCCAAAGTACACAGGTGCCAGAGCTAGACCATGTTCTTTTGTGGGAACACTCATTGTCTACTCAGTTATTCCATAGACACAGGGTCTACCTAGCTGATTGTGGGGATTTAATCTGAGCTTGTACAGCTAATGGAAAGATATTCGATCTTCTTCCTTCATTGCTCCATCCCTGGTGTTCAGCTTTGGTTTTATCCCCACCTCTGCATGTGGTCTACCCACAGGACTCTGGTCCTGAGGCTGCCTTGGAGCTCTTGGGTCTGCCCCAGTGAGGACAGGGCACAGAGGTGGTATGACTGCTTGGATCATGGGAGCCCTGGTGGTGCCAAATGCACAGGGAAGCCAGTGGCCTTGAGTACAAGACATATGGCCCAAGTGAGGGTCTTTTCTGGCACCCGGCATAAGGCACGTGAGGGCCATCCCTGGCCAGGCTTTTTCTGGTGCCTGGCAGCAGGTGTGTGAGGGCCAGCCCTGAGAAGGCTTTGATTTTTATTGCCCTGCAGCCAGCGTGTGAGGGTCAGCTCTGAGGGGGCTTTTTTTATTGCTTGGCAGCCGACACCAGTGTTTGGGAGAGAGAGGTTACAATAGTGGCTCCTCTCCCTCTGTGTGACTCAGCAGAAATGTCCTGCTTTCATAGAATTCTGGTCTTCCTCTGTAGGCATTCCCTGCTGTGGATTTCCTTCCTCCTGTCCCCTCAGTCCATCTCCCCACAGCCAACAGCAGTTCTCACTCTGGGCCTGTTCTCCAGTCTCCACAGTCCAGCTCCCAGCCCCCTTGCACACCTGTGAACAATCATCCCAGTCCCGGGCATCTAGGGCCGAGGTATGGAGCATCTGTGTATTTCTCACTCTGTCCTGTCTACCACTGATATGCTGCTTCACCCTCTTTCGACAGCCTCAAATGCTTCCCTTCTGTCCCAATCGATTTCCCCTTTGGAGAAGGGGTTTCCCTGAATTTTAGAATCTCTCCTCTATTTCAGCTCCCCCACCCTGGGGTGCAGGTCCTTTTCACTTCCTCTCTTCCTCCTTCTCCCTTCTTTTTTCTGTCCTACCTGGTTATGCAGGGATCTTTATAGTCCTTTCTGGTGTCCAAGGTCTTCTTCTAGTTTTCTGTGAGAATTGTTGCATCTATAGATGTATTCCTGAGGCATCGTGGAGAGAGATGAACTCCACGTCCTCCTACTCCTCCACCATCTTGAATCTCCCTGACATAAGTGATTTTAAATAAGGTATTTATTAATCTTTAGAAATACAAAAGAGTGAAAATAAATTTATGGTAGTATTTTAAATATTTGTTCAAACTCATGAATGAGTAAACAAGTAACAAATATATTAAAAAAAATCAACCAAACTTTTTTCAGTCTATAGATTAATATTCTAATTAATTCAAATTTATTTACATATTGAATAATCAATATCATACTAACATTCTGGGCATCTTTACCCTTTATTCAAGCTTAGTAGTAGTAGTAGCAGTGGTGGTAAAGTGGTAGTACTAGTAATAATAGTAATTTCTTTTTTTAACCTTCTGATATAATTATGCACGTTTGCACTTTTTCATATTTTTTACAGGGGTATTCTGAACACCTCTTTATATTTAATAATTATCACTTCAATGAAAATCATAAATACCAGATTTCTTTATTATTTACATTTAGCTGAGAATTTTATCCCCTTTATTCTGGAGATCTGACATTATTTCCATGAAATAAAAACCTATATGAAAAAGAAAAACCTGGGAAAATTTATGACTGAGTTAAGGAGAGTTTACAAGGCAAGAAGAGAGAGGGAGAGAGGGAGGGAGGGAGAGAGACAGAGAGCTTATGAGTGAGAATGATGAAAAACAAACAAACAAAAAAACCCCACTACTTGGAGGGAACTGGTTGATTTTACAGAAAGAGAATCCCAACAAGAAGAAATAAAATATGGAATTAGTGTGTAATTGTAATTATATTCTGGGTTTTCCCTGAAAGCTTTGCTTACCAGTGGCAAAGTAAATTAGTTTTACATGCAAGAAGAAATAAAATATGGAATGAGTGTAATTGTAATTATAGTCTGGGTTTTCCCTGAAGGCTTTACTTACCACTGGCAAAGTAAATTAGTTTTACATGAACAGTATAACTTTTATTGTAAATGTTTTAAAATATATGATTAACAGAATAACTTACTCTACTCCATTAGATGTATTGAAGATGTTTTCCCACACAAACTAAGTTAAGAAATTAAGGCAATTTTAAGTGGAATAGTGAAGGATTGAATTAATGAAGGCTAAGCAAGAAGCCCAGGCAATTGAACTGCTCTAAAGATGCAATCTTTTTGATTACTTTAAAAAGGTAGGATTTCAAGCTGCTTCCTTTTTCCCCCCAATAATTTTTTTTCAAAATAAAATAATGTGCTTTTTTTTAAACCTATTCATTTTTCAAAGACTGAGTCTATGGCAAAACATTTTATGAGCAGTCTCTTTAATCTTCCCACATTCTGTACCTTCGGGCACATGACACTTAGTTCATGTTTTTCCACAGACCTAATTCCAATAAATGTCAGTAATGGTGTGAGGAGACTTCAAGTGATGGATGTACTCTGATCTATTAGAAAACTAGCATGTTTTTTGCATAGAAGCAAAAAATCCATATTTTAAATGATGGGATTTACTGGGTGTAAATATAGGATTTTGCAGATTGACAGAAAGAGAATCAAATTTTTATTAATGACATCAGCTGATCTGATATTATCAGTTATGGAAGAATCATAGTTTTTACCTTTTTATTAAAAATAATTGAAATTAAAATTTTATTGCCTTCCATATTTTACTCTCATATGCCATCTCTTTTTTCTTTTCATTTATGACTGCAAATTTTATTATTTTTCACAATTTTTCCTATTTAGAGTCCTGAGAACAGTTTTTCACGCATGCATTTCATTCCAGTTAGACAAATCTGTCATTATGTGAATTATTTTTCAACTTATGCCAAGTATGTGCCCAAGCATAATTCTTTAAAAATCACCAGTATAAGATTTAACATCATAATTTTCCATATTTTTTGATTGTATGGAATTTTTATTGAGATTTTTTTAACATCTTTATTGGAGTATAATTGCTTTACAATGGTGTGTTAGTTTCTCCTTTACAACAAAGTGAATCAGTTATACATATGTTCCCATATTTCTCCCCTCTTGCACCTCCCTCCCTCCCACCCTCTTTATCCCACCCCTCTAGGTTGTCACAAACCACCTAGCTGATCCATATTTTTATTATAAAAATAATGCCTAAGAAAACTCAAGAAATATAAAACTCCATAAAATAAATGGTAATAATATTTACATTTTTTGTCACAACCTGGTCTTTCATCACTTCAACCATTTCCACTATGAGTCAATATGATGAAAATCTTTATTTATATCATTCCAGATCTTTTTCTACAAACACACACACACACACACACACACACACACACACACTTCAACGTGATTGTTTTAGACTTAAGGTCTGTTTTCAGTTCTACTCTATAACTCCTAAAGTTATCACAACAAATGTCATCTCTTCTTTTTATATCCTACATAGTGTTCCATAAGACAAATATACCATAATGCCCTTATTAAGATACATGTAGGTAGTTACTGGTATTTTTCACTATTGTAAATAATATTGTAAGAAATATAATTCATATGTATGCATCACACTTATGTAAATAATTGCTTAGGATAGGTTTCTAGACTTAAATTTAGATGGTCAAAACTATGCACATTTATATTTTTGATAGGTATTGTCAAGTTGATCTCCAAAAACTATGTAAATTCTGTAACAATTTATTTTCCCTTAATTTTATTCATTGTGTTTTAGAAAAACTATTAGTTTTTTAAACAAAAAAGACAGTGTCATAACCCTAATTTTTGTTAACATTTTAGTACAATATTAACAAGGAGGGGATGCAAGGTTAAGATAGTTGCTAAGCCTACCAGCCTGTCTTGAGAGCCAGCTTTTCCTCTTTTTTCTGGAGACATCAATCCACCTTTTAAACTTTGCCCTCACACTGTATACATATAGCTCAGTGAACTGAGCCACAATCTACCTAACTTGTTCTTGGTTAGATTGTTCATGACTACTTTTATGTGCAATGTACATAAATACCTAGAATTGTAGAAATAACATTAATGGCCAAATTAAATAACCTTAACAAACTGTAGGTATTCTTTCCACTCTGCCCAGTATTTTGACCTGTCAAAGGCATATTCATTGATATTTACAATAACACCACAGATTTTGGAATCACGAAGTACTGATTTTAATTTTGCCAATATGCTGCTTCTTTGGTGCCATAAATTTCAGTCTTCCAGGTCAACTTATTAAGTTACTTCTATCCTGCCACTCTAATCTCTACAGCTTTGCCCCTGCAGATGTCCATAACTCCTGCCTATTTGTGTTTAATTAACTTGATGGTTATTCCCTTTCAAAAGTCATTAATAAAGATGCAATACAAGATCCTTTCACCTCATCCAGAAGAGATTAGTAGTGTCCTTGCCTGGTGCTACCTCTGTGAAATGAAAGAGGCTGTAACTACTGATCTCTCACCTCCCTCCTTTGTGGTCTTTCTTTTCTTCTTTACTAACCTCTCACTCAGCTATATTTTTCTCCACTTTCAAAAGAACTTTTATGCCCTGGGAGTTTTGTGTTTCTATGGAACTTTTCTTTAGAAAGCAGTTCAAAACACTTGTCTGTCATTGTTTTGGTTAATTCTCATAGTTCACTGTAATGTCTCCAGCTAGTAAGTTCTTTAGTGATAGTCCCATTTTACATTGAATCTGAGGAATAATGAGACCAAGTATATTGTTAAGTACATCACAATAAATAATCAGAAATAAAATTTTACTTCTGAACTCATTCTTCGACAGTGATTTACTGTCTCGTTTGTCAGTGCTCAAATATGACAAAATTATTTCCTTTACTTTTTGCCAAATAAAATACATGATGTTTTTGTAATCACATAAAGAGACATAGAGTAGTACTAACACTGATTTATTATTATTCAAGAGTAAGGACATTTATTTGTGTATTTTTTTGCTTCTATTTTCTATTTCTAATTAGTAATAAAATATGTGTAAAACTCACTAGTTTCTTATTTGCCTACATTTTGCTAAAATTTTCTTAGGGAACTCTGACAGGAGCGAGGTAAAAAAAGAAAAAAAAAAAAAACTATCAGTAAATCTACATGTTTGCTGCTGAATCTCTACCAATATTTAGTGAACTCAAACAGTTCTTTCAAAAACTAATACTTGGGCTTCCCTGGTGGCGCAGTGGTTGCGCGTCCGCCTGCCGATGCAGGGGAACCGGGTTCGCGCCCCGGTTTGGGAGGATCCCACGTGCCGCGGAGCGGCTGGGCCCGTGAGCCATGGCCGCTGAGCCTGCGCGTCCGGAGCCTGTGCTTCGCAACGGGAGAGACCACAACAGTGTGAGGCCCACGTACCACAAAAAAAAAAAAAAAAACTAATACTTGAGTAGAAATTATACTTTCAAGTTGCATAATTTTAGGGTTTATAAAGTATTTTCATATGTGTTATCCTAATAATCTCAGCAGCTCTTTAAAATGTATATAATTATTCATATTTTACAAATGAGGAAATTGGAATCAGAAAGTTTAAAATACGTTTAAAGAGTTAAGGGTATCTTAATTCTTAAATGGAATAGCTGAAATTAAAATCCAAATTTTCTTTGTCCAGGTCAGTAATTTTTGCCTCTTAATACAAATAATATTTATTAAGGGTTTATAATATGCCAGGAACTGTTTTATATGTTTTGCCTTATTTAACCATCACAAAACACTGAAGGAAATAACTTTTAATAGTGTTCTAAGTGTACAGAAGAAGAAGAATAAGCATGAACTCATAGCAAGCTGAAGGTGAAGATGGGAATCAAACCCACATGTCTTATTGCATAGTCAAAACCCATGACTATGGCATCCACTTTCTGTCACTTTTTGACACTAATTGAACCAAAAGGTATTAAGCATTAAGTGCATATTTTAGTCATATAATTATGACCAGCATAGAGCAATGGCTTTTGTGTCCTCAAAAACTCTCCTGTACGTTACAACCTGGCTGAAGTCGTGATGTATCTTTAGTAACTGACTCATCAAGGTGTAACATGCATTGCAGGAAAAACAGTTTTACCTAGAATCCTGTGAGGAAATCGGCACCTAAGGCCCCACCAGGAAGACTTACTGCATCACAATCTTTATATGGCTAAGATCCCCAGGTGCTTCTATGCATGTTATTAATGTTTGGAAAGCACTGTCATAGTGAATCAGCAATGACCAAAAACAATTTTGAAAACTACAGGTATATTAAAGAATATTTCAGTTATTTTATTTTGATCATTTTTTGTGGCTGTTATTTATAAAGATAAATTTCTTTTCCTCATAATGTCTTTGAAATTGGTGATGTTACATGATTTTATGAATAACAAAATTTGGGAAAACTTCTTCTATATTTAGCTCTATCAGACCTTTTTTAGTTTTAGCCCTTTAGATTTTTTCTTAAGTTACATGCAGATCTAATATATTGATGACAAGGTACTTTGTATATATTAGCATTATACTTCTGCAGTGTAGACTACATGTTGGAAAAAGAATGAGGGAAATGATAGCTTAGAAAACTTGAAGCATAAATCAGAAGATTGCCTCCTTAGGAACATTTAAAATAATATGCAAGAAAATCACTGAAAATAATGTACATAGTACAGGCTTTTCTTTTATTTGAACACTAAAGTACAGTAATACAGTATTCTGTAGAGTGTCATGAATTTTTTTAAATTTCATAATATCCTAACTCACTCTGAATCTGTCTCAGTTAAAATGATCAGAGGAAATTTTGTCTGTATATATGTGATTTGTATCTGTTTAGAAAAAAAACCCAAAAAGCATCACATATACATTTATATCTTCATAAAGCTTGGACACCTAAAGAAAAAAAATTTTTAAGGAGAAAAAAATATGTCAATTATTATTCAGCCCAGTTAATCATAATGTATCTTCCTAATCCACTGCATTGTCAAGGTTACGTCTCTAAGTGTAAAGTGGTTTATCTTTATTCATTATATTTTAAAATTTCTCTGTTTTGTATCATTTTGAAGGATTATAAAATGTGAGGGAGTGTATTACCTGTTAAAGTAAGACTAGTTTTCTGTCTGCATTTTTACCCTTAGGCAGCAAGCTGACAAATGGACATGATTTTTGCCTCTCAGTGTTCCACAAGCTGGTATTGTCCTGACATAGTAAAGTGTTTACCATGAAAATCCTTTACATCCATCACCCAGAGCCAGCCTTTGCTTGATTCTAATTCCACTGACATTGAAATCTGAAGCTCTCTGTTAGTCATTTATCACATTTATTAAAATGTTCCACTGTGGATTAGAAGAGCAATTCACTATTATTTCAGAGTGCTGCCCAAGGGGCATTCTATGCAGCAATCTTAACGCTTTATTGAAACAGTATTTTGGTTTTAATAAACAATTCTTTGCAAAGGTACCCTGCTTTCAATTATGAAAGGTGATGTGGCTTTTAAAATCTGGCATCTGTGCCCAAGATTATGTAAATCCCTTAGTTTAATATTGCATTTTTCTTCTCTAAATATTGCACCCTCAAATTTTAACATGGGTATGTCAATTGGATTAGTTAGACTATTGTATAAAGAATATCTTTCTAAATTCCCTTTTTGAAATGGGGTCAAATGATCGACATATAATGAAGACTTCAAAATAACAAATATATTTCATATGAACAAAAAGAAAATACAGTTTTTTCATAAGAAATGAGGTATTTGTACAATAGGAAAATCATTTCTGAATAGAACCTATTATTTTGTACAGCAGTCTTCTCCCAAACCAAGATGTGTTACTTTTTTTCAGAAAACTTTGAATATATAGTAGCCCAATCTACTCTTATCTCTTTCTCTTTCTTTTCTCTCTTTATTTTCTCTTTCTCTTTCTATGTTTCTCTTTCTCTCATTATGTGATTGTGAATGACATTATCTCTTTGATGTCTTTCTAGGAAAAAGATAATTTTGTACAAGTTCTAATTTTCTGCTCCTATTTGAAGCTTCAGCCACTGTGATTTTGAAGAGTCTTTTATTTTTGAAAGAAAAAAGATTAACATAATTTTAAAAAAATTAACTAAAAAATTTAAATAAATTGTAGTTGGTATAATGTTATTTTTTTTCTTTTCCATTATGTTTTTTTATATGATATTAGATATAGTTCCCTGGGCTATATGTGGTTATGTTTTCTTGAGGTTATATTTCCTCCTTAGATGTATTTCCTCCTTAGCCAATAAAGTGATGAAGCTACAGGCTAAAATGTTTAGCCAAAGCTACACAGGAAATGAGAGAAAGATACAGAAATATAGCTTTTAACTGAGAAATCATAAAAACTTCTCTTAATGTTAGGTTGTGCTTACTTCTCAATTTTCATATGTCCTTTTATTTTATTTATTTATTTTAAATTAATTTTTATTATAGTTGCTTTACAATGTTGTGTTAGTTTCTACTATATAGCAAAATGAATCACAGGGAGATCAGCTCGGTTCTTTGTGACCACCTAGAGGGGTGGGATGGGGGGGTGGGAGGGAGATGCAAGAGGGAGGAGATATGGGGATATATGTATATGTATAACTGATTCACTTTGCTATAAAACAGAAACTAACACACCATTGTAAAACAATTATACTCCAATAAAGATGTTAAGAAAAAAAAAAGAATCAGCTATATATATACATATATCGTCTCTTTTCTGGATTTCCTTCCCATTTAGGTCACCACAGTGCATTAAGTAGAATTCCCCATGCTATACAGTATGCTCTCATTAGTTATCTATTTTATACATAGTATCAATAGTGTATATATGTCAATCCCAATCTCCCAATTCCTCCCACCCCCCTCTCTTTCCCTCTTGGTATCTATACATTTGTTCTCTACATCTGAGTCTATATTTCTGCTTTGCAAATAAGATTCATATGTCCTTTTAAATACCTGCTTATATATATTTTTTTAAACCAGGAAAATTAAATTGGAAGTTAAGTATATATTTATATATTTATGTATGTACATTTATATTTTTTTATATATTAAACTCTGACCCAGTAACTTTATAGCAATTTATCATAATTAACCAAAGGAGATTGAAGTCTGAAGGGGATCTTATTTCTTTTGCTCTACAATCTGTTAATTTTTAAAAATTTTGATGGAAAGTTTACAGGTGAATAAGATCCCCATTTATAGCAATAAGCAAAAAAAATGGCATACAATTAGATTTCTTATGTTAGGAGGGGTGAATTCTAGAGAGTGAAACTTAAAACAAAAGGGGACCTTAAGGTGAATAGTGCATATAGAGAGGTGAAACTGAGGGAAGCAGGTGGAAACAAGAAAAGTTGCATCTGAATGAAAGTGATCCAGACTTCTAAAACCATTAAAGCACAACTGTGTCCCCATCCTTACCCTGTCTTTTGTCTTCAATGTGGAGAATCACTGGGTTTAGTTTCATAAGATAGTTCCATCTTGAAAAGGTGGGTCTAAGTTAGTCCCATAAGTATGGGAGAGACAGGAACCTCTGTATGCTGGATCCCCTCTTCTGCTCCAGAGTAAACACAAAGCAATGAATGCATCTAGAAATTGTCCTAAGGACTTCATACATTCACCCTGTTTTCACAAGAGAATATCCAGAACTTCCACAGCTAAATTTAAAAAACAATCTGAAGAAAACATAAGCATAGACAGCCTGTAATGTAGCTTTTGTGCTGTTTGGCAGTATGAATTGTAGTTTTCACTCCCATTATCTGCATTTGGACTTCTGAGAAGCAGGAGAGATTCCAGAGCCTTACACAATTCTGACACATATACCATCCACCAGATGTGAAAATTAAAATCATGAGACATTTGTTATCCTATATATGTAAAACCCTGATCATAAATAACAGGGGTAATTACAAACAATTTATTAGAGAGGAGGTTGAACAGACAACTAATCACAATTCAAAAAATAGTAATCGTAAAAATAGACAGGATACTGTTCTCATTTCTGAACAGACTAGGTCTATCTAGAAGTTGATTTTATTAAAAATTATTTTTCTATAATCACCATCTTTACAGGATGAATGAATTCCCTACTTCACACTCCCAAATAAGGTGGCTGCAGCATATATTTCAATTTACGCTATTTTAAAACTGTCAAGTTGAAACTATTTCCTTTCTAGCTACACATACATCTTCAAGGCCTTCTGAGAGTATTTGAATGGTGATGACTATAAATTATAGCTAATTAAATACCTGAAAGAAAATGAAGGTTTAAATAAGAAAACCTGATAAGAGGAGGAAAATATTGCCAAATTGAAGTTGAAGTTTGATATATGGTGTCTTTCATGGAACTTCCCATTACAGAAGTAATAATTAAGTGCAGTAACACTTTGTTTTTAAATAACTTACCAGTGGAAATTATAGTTAGAAATGTCTGACAACTTTATTAAGAACGCATGAATGTAGTCATATTGTGATAACATATTTTTCCATCTCTGCTGCCAATATGATGTCCATAAAAGTTTGGAGTTTCCCTTTTACATTAAGTATCAGCCTGAAGTTGAAGAAAATAATTTAATTTATTGTAAATATCAGTTTGGATGATTTTTATTAGGGACTTTTTTTGTTTCTGTTTCACAATAAACATGTGCATAAAGAAATTCACTTACCAGGCACCCAATTGTCTCTGTAAGAGAATAAAATAAATGAACTGGATTCCAATTTATCCAAATCATGTAAAGTACATGAAAAAAGGCCAGAAATGCAGTATTGCAATTACATTGCAATACAAAGATAGGTTTTTGAAAAAAGTTCTAGGAGTTTTGTTTGTACTCCAATACATATTAAATATGATGGAAGATTTACTTAGTGATTTCAAGATTCATTGATATGTTGTGAAGATTTATAGAAATTAGCATGTGGAAAATTACTAGACCTTTGCTTTATACTTCTGTTTACTTGGAAAGCTCCAAAGAAATTGTAATTTTTGACTGTTAAATTGGAAATTTTATAAAATCAGATTTTAAATAATGAAAAATGCATGTAGCATGCAGATATAGCAGTGTTCAGTGGAAAATGTATAGCTTAAATTTTCATTTTAATAAAAAATGAAATAACCTTTTTTTTCACTCTTAGATTGGAAATGTTAAAAAGAATAATATATTATATCAGCAGTCACTTACCTGGAGAGTGTTGAATTGGTACACTTCTACAAAGATTCAAATTTTTTAACTCGCTATTTCTCCTAAAATTCTCTTGTCAGGAAAATATTAAATTAGAGTTGAATGTCCTTATATCTTTCCTGTAGCATTCTGTTAGAAATAAGACATTTTAACATCCAACACATTTGTGTTTAAATTACGTATGCTAAGAAATACCTCATCTTGAAAGAAATTTGAGTATTTATGAAAATAAATTTAGAAAAAAAATTAAATAGAATTTTGTTCATGCACTGTTTTAGCATAAAAATATGCTGGGGGAAACTTACTGGCAAATTGACTTAAACTCAAAACCCTATGGACTTTTTCTTTAAAACAGTGTAAAGTAATATGTCCTAGTTCTATCCATGTGAGTCAAATTAATTTCTTTGCCTTACTCCATCCAAAGGCAAGATAGATACACAGGTATATTTAGAATTGTGGGCAATTGACTAAGCAAATTCAGATTGGTGCCCGGGTTCTACCACTTAAGAATGTTGAGTAATTTACCTAATTTCTCTAAACCTCAGTTACCTCATAGATTTGTTTAAGGATTAGCTAAAATAAGGCACAAAGTTCTAATTGTGCCCAGTGCATGGTAACTTCTCAGGGTTTAGAGTATGAAAATGTATAGATTAGCTTATTTGTATGCTATTTATACCTTCTCAACACTTTTTTGTTCACCTGCTAATATGGCTGAGAGAGCTGAATTGGATTTTCCTTCTATTAGTATTTTTCTATGTTTCCTCATATTCCTATATATATATATTTTTTTTCGGTATGCGGACCTCTCACTGTTGTGGCCTCTCCCGTTGCGGAGCACAGGCTCCGGACACGCAGGATCAGTGGCCATGGCTGACGGGGCCGGCCACTCCGCAGCATGTGGGATCTTCCCGGACCAGGGCACGAACTCGTGTCCCCTGCATCGGCAAGCAGATTCTCAACCACTGCGCCACCAGGGAAGCCCTCTTATATGTTTTAATTAAAAAAAATACTATGCTGTGTATTATGGTTTATAAATATTTTAACATTTCTCATTTTAAATTATATAGTTCATCATTAAGCATTCAACACTCTTACCTTATTTAAGTTTTTTACCCTGATATTAATTTAGTTTGATTTAAAGACAGTGAATCCTAAACTCAGTTTTTATTTGCCTGGTATGATTTGCTCATTTTGAAAATTTCAATCTCCCTGGTCAATTATATCTTTTAATATAACCTATGAACATGTTTTCTTTATAATCTTTTTGTCTATATAGTCTTTTTGTCTTTTCTTTTTAGAGGTTGGTTTATACCAGTTATACTCATTGATGTCACAGATACATTTGGCTGACATTTAGCATTCTTCCATTGTATATTATCTTGGTTAAAATCTTTGTTATTTCTTTCCCTTTCAAAAATTTATTATATACCTATGGTGTTTTCTTTCCCCTACAAGTATATCACTTCTAGTGTTTTTTAAAGAACTTTAGGATTTGTATTTTTCCTTTTCTTTCATATCTGAATTTCAGTTCGGCTGAATATGAAATCTTTTTATTACCCTCTCCTTTCCTTTCCTTTCTTTTCCTTTCCTTTTCTTTCTTCTTTCCTTAATTTTCCTTTTTTTTTTTAAGATTCCTTCTGTCATTTGTGTGTGTGTGTGTGTGTGTGTGTGTGTGTGTGTGTGTGTGCGCAGAGAGGTGTCTTGCAGCCATTTCTCTGTTTTCTTTAACTGAATTTAATTCTGGATTAATTTGAATAAAATCTGATTATTTGATCATTTTCTCTTTAAAAGTGATTTGAAATTTTGCTTAGTTGCTAAAAAATCTTTCTTTTCACACCTTTCATCAACACTACATTTATTTGGAAATGTCCCACTGTTGATGTTTTTTTGTTCTTAGATTTGTAAGTATTACTTGTTATTTCATAGCAAATTCTTGAATAATGTTTAAAAACTTTAGAATAAACCAAAGAGGTATATGATAGATCTTCTTAATCTCTATTCTACATCATGCATCTCTTTGATCATATCTATATTTGAACTCGTTGGTCATTTCAACTTTTGCTTATTTCTCCTGCATTGAGCAATTTGTGACTTACTTTTTATTTTTTATGATAGCACTGTTTTATCTTTTATGTCTTGAGTTCTGTTGTTCATATTTCATCTCTTCAATAAACTATGTGTCTCTTCATGTGTTCTTATTGTACAAAGGGAATTGATTCATTAAGGTGTTTGGTTTTTTTTTCAATTTATGTTGGTATTTGGTCAAAAATTTTATTTTTGCTCAGTGACACCATTTTTTATTGATGATCTTCATTCACCAACATTTTAATTTTTCTTTTCTTGCCCTTCCTTTTTCCTCATCTCATTTGTTTTTTTGTTTGGTTTTGTTTTTTTCTTTGTTATATATGCACAGATCCCATTTTGATTTTAGGCTAATTATTGCACTGTTTTGAATGAGGAAAGTTCTGGCTAGACCAGCTATTAGTAAAAGGTTCATGTAGGGGAGAGGTCAGTAAATAAGAGGTAAGTATCTTTTTATAAGATACTTAAAATTCTCCTTATGAAACAAGGTTGTTTCAGTGACTGATACAACTTAATCTTTCCTTCTCCCATCAACATATTAGACATCTTATGAATCTCACAACCATTTTGAGTGAGATTTTCAAAGCAGTTGAGTATTAAAACCACTCAGATGATTAAATTGAAAGAATGAGAATGGGGAAGGTTCCTGTTCTTTTTGCAGTGGCATGTAGAACCAGCCTAAAATAAGATAATTAATCTGTAAAGAATTAAGTATCTTGGAGTTAGCTTTGATGCTCAAGTAAAGCACTCTGTTTTGACATGAATGGAATCCTATGTCTTATCTCTGATCCCTTTCTTTTTATTTTATCAAAGCCTTCCTGTGGCTAACTTGCCTAGAGTCAGTGCTCACTTTCATGTGTGGAGAAACAGACATACCCAAGACAAGAGTATAGACAGAGAAGCTAGTTCCACCAGACCTTATTATTATACACATGCCCATTCTAGTAACAATAAGCATAAACCTAAAGACCAAAAAAAAAAAAAAAAAAGCAAATAAAATACAACTATCAACAAATTAATGGATGTGACTATGAACACCTGAAAAATTAAAAGAAAAAATGAATCAGAAAATATGTGCAATATGTATGATATATTTGTAAGAAAATGATTTATCACACCAGCAGAAAGAAAGATAAAGTATATATGTAAACAATTTACAAAAAATGAAAGATAAGTGTCCAGTTCAGATATATGGTTCTACATTGGTGCTGAATTGTATGAGCAGTTAAACAATTTGTGTAAAAAATGGGAATAAATTGTGCTTTTAAAAAAATTCTGTCCAATATTCAAGGGTACTATGTATACATTCTTGATTGGAATAAACACAGGTAGTCAATTTATCAATACACATCAATATTTTAAAATATATATACTATTTATACATTCAACATTTAGAATCCGAGTCAGTGAAAATATTTGGCCTCTTTCAGATAGGGTATTCAGGGACTGTCTCTCCAAAATTCATACCATGATCTTTCCTATTCAAAAATCCATTTGCTCTCAGTAGCTTTCAAAAAGTGGGAAATCCTTAGCAAATATTTGTGGTCTTTCATAAGGTACTATCAGTATCAGACACTATCATTCCACAGGCATTATACATTTTTGAGGTAATAGCTCACTTAGGCTTTAAAACAAGCTGGGCTTTTATCTTTCCTACCATGCTACCGTTTAGTCCATATTTACTCTATTTTTTCTCTTTGCCTAGAATCTTCTTTTCTATACTCATTCCTATCTTCACCATCTGAAATCCTTTTTGGTCTATTAAGACAAAATTCCCACAGTCTTCACCATCTCAGTTATTGGCTACTCCATCCTTTTACTATCTCAGGTTGGAAAAACCCTTAGAAGTACTCTTGACTCTTCTTCTCTCAATAAGTAAATCCAATCTATCAGCAAATCCTGTCATCCTGCCTTCAAAGTGGATTCTGAATCTGACCGCAGCTCACAGCCACCACTTTTGATAAATGCTGGACCAAGCTACCATCATCTCTTAACTATATTATGAAATATAGATCTTAATGAGTCTTCTTTTTACTCTCTTCAATTTAGGTCCTTGATGGCATTAAGAATGAGTGTTAAAACACATATCAGAGCATACTATTCTTTTTTAGCTTTCAATTCATTCTTATTTCACCCAGCAATAAAAGTACCAATGTTTGAATAAGATTTAACAGTCCCAATATAAGCTGAAGAAATTTCCCTCTTTGACTTTCCCTCCTACTCCTATTCTTCATTTCTCTCTTACCTCTAGCAACACTGGGTTTCTTGCTCATTTGTACTCAGACTGGCACAATCCCACTTTAGGGCCTTTGGGGACTATTTTGCTACTTCTTCCATGTTCTAGTGTTACTGTGTACTTGTTTTTCATGTCTACCTGAAACAAGTGGCAGGGACTGAATTCTGTTTACCAAACTATCTCTCATAGAAGCCATGACTACCATATGTAATTTCTAACTTTTCCATAAAATATTGATTAAATTGATTTTAGTGAACTTGGGTTCAAAGCAGTTAAATGTGTAACTGAAGGTCCCACACAGAGTTAATAGTATAGAGAGAAATGTGTCCTGATTTCTTGATTGCAAGTCAAGCAGCTGGCCTGTTCTTTTACCCCTTGTAAGAATTCATATTGAAACACAGTCAGATTTGCAGAGTGGTTCTCATGAACTGACTATTCTTTTCTTCATAGAGCAAAGGTCTCATTAAAAGAAAACTGACACTCATGGGGTTTCCATATGGACAAGCAGAAAAATGCAGATCTCATTTTAGTGAAAACTTCTGTGCTTCCCCCTGAGTTGCTATCCCCAGGATTTGTTATTATCTTTAATAACCCTCTATGTGTATGTATATTTGTATGTATGTGTTTCTGTAGGTATATGCACACAGTTGGGCATGCATTCCAATGTATTTAAGCGAGAGGCAGCTTTAAAATATAAATTTTTTTCCTGAGAAAAACAATTGTAAGATGAACTACCTATGTGGAATTTTAAAATCTATCCCCATCCCCCCTCCACCCCATCTCTCTCTCTCTCTCTCTCTCTGTCTCTGGTTATTTCACTTTATTGTTTACTATTTTAAACACTATTTAAAATTTTTTCTTCCTTTAATTTATTAGAATTCTTTTGGCAAAATCATCAAGATGGCTAAATATTACAGAAAATCATCTCAGACTTTTTTAGACATAGGGAAGATTATGAAGGAATGTTAAAAAACCAATGAATACAGAAAATTTATTTTGGAAATATTTCATATTGAGTGACAATACTGCATTTGTCTTCAATTAAACATTAGATAAAAATGACTCTTGACTAACCCTTTCAAACAAACAAAAAGTATGACAGCTTTAATATAATTTTTAACCTATCAATTGAAAATAAACCATTTTTCCTTCTGAATTTTTGTATCATGTTTAAACTACCCACCATTAACACTCTAAGAGCAATAATAGAATATGTTTAAAAATACATTAAATAATGTTATTTTGGTACAGAATGAAATGTTGAGGAATGAATGTTATGATGTTGTTTTATTTTTGTCTTGACACCAGATACTGAGCTTTGCCAAGAGATACAGAAACCTGATGGAAGCACTTTTCATATAACCTCACACATTGCTCCATCATTTCTTTAATTGACTTAATTTGAAGAAAAGATAAGTCCCCTTGTCCTTTAGAAAGTTGCAGTCTAACTATATAGATATTGTTGAAGATTAAGCTTCTTTCTTTTAATAACATAGTAAAAATGGATAACATGAAGTTTCCAAGAGTCCAAAAGAGGTTAATTCAGGTTTTATGTCAAACTGCCTAGTGAGGTTTATAAAATGTTTCAGACATAGATTGACAAACATGTCTAAAGTGCAAAGAGAGAGATACACAGGGCATCGTGAATCATAAAAGTAAACATAGAGACAAAAACCAAAAGAAAACAGACCAATGACTACATTACTTTGCCTCATCTCTTTGTCTAAACTTTACTTAAATAGCAATGATTTGCACAATGCTTTACTACTGCTTTAATATAGGTAATACTCAATAGAATAAGACTTGTCAGAAATAATATTCAGAATTCAAAGAAAATATTTCATTATTCAAATGATTGTCCCTATATAAGCTCTTTTAAGAATTTTATCACAAAACATTTAAAATAATAATATTTGGGGACCTGATGATGATGGTAATGATGATGATGATTATGATGATGATGAATCCCTTCACTGTTGCTATACAGCATTATGTAATCATGAGAGTGACACCTCATCTCATTTGCTATATTCTGTTGGGCAGAGGCAACATTCAGGTGTCACTTCCATTCAGGGAGAGGGAAGTACACCTCTCGTCAGGGTGTGTGTCACCCTAGGGTGTGTCAGCCACAGATTAAAGGTCTTAGAACACATGGAAGATATTTAGAGCATGGCTTACAACAAACATCATGGCATTTCTTGCACTTCTTTGTAACTTAAGATCTCCTTTGACTCACTGTGTTTTTGTATTGAGCTACTCTTCTACATTTAGTACTGAGCCCCTAAATTGGCTATATAAAAATTTGTTGAAATTGTGTTCATCTTCCTTAGAAGAAAATTAAATTTGGATGATAAAGGGTTGTCTTAAAATTATAAAAAGCAAATGGATTTAAAAAGTTGAGTCGTTGTACATTTTGGTGAAGTACTATTTGGCACTATATATATATGTATGTGTGTATATTTATATATATATATGTATATATATATATCACACTTATAAAAATATATTCCAAGGAAATATAGAGGGAAGCACATTGAGATTGAATAAAAAAGATGTTCATTATATCATTGTAATAATAGTAAAATATTGGGAAAAGTCTAAATGTCAGAGAGTTAGCTAAGTATGTAACTACTTTATTGACTGGACTGGACTAAGTAGGGTATATTTAGAAAACAGATTTTTTTCTACAATTATTCAAACATTATCAGATTTCCCTTTGCTGCTATTTAAGGATATCTTGAGCAAATGGTATAACTTTTTTTTTAACTTTGAAAATTCTTCATGTCATGTAAAAGACCAATTTCCTTAAATCACAACTTTAAACTCAAACCCACCTTCCCCAAGTCCAAGTCTGATCATGGATTCAAGATCAGCCAAAAAGGAGAGAAAGGGATGTAATCTGATCTTTGCCTAGTCTTGACATTACTCTTTTTCCCAACTCTTCTGCTTTTGTTTCTTTTATGTTGAAGACAGTTGGGGTTAGGAAAGCAGGGATGAGAGGGAAAATATCAAATATGTGTTTTATTTTGTTTTGATTTTTACTTAGTAGTGGTTGATAACATTTCTCTTCTACCTCTTACATGCAGTCTGTCCAAATGCTGATATCTAAATGTTGGCTATTTAGTAGGGTTTATAAGTGAATCTTTAGAAGATCTCTACAGTGAACCATTCCCTGCTTTGAACCATGACTTATTACATCTTCTTTCCTACACCTTTGTAACAAAATATTCCAACTTTGCTTCTATTTGTCCAATTATCAACCAAGTTTGTGCCTTGATGGACTTCGGGGAGTGAGTAACTTTGTTTTTTTTTTGGTTTTTTTTTGTTTTTAACATCTTTATTGGAGTATAACTGCTTTACAATAGTGTGTTAGTTTCTCATTTACAACAAAGTGAATCAGTTATACATATACAT
>NC_041220.1:88879748-88881854 GCF_002837175.3 Physeter macrocephalus | reverse complement strand
AGTGTTCCATGAGCACTTGAGAAGAATGTGTATTCTGTTGTTTTTGGATGGAATGTCCTATAAATATCAATTAAGTCCATCTTGTGTAATGTATCATTTAAAGCTTGTGTTTCCTTATTTATTTTCATTTTGGATGATCTGTCCATTGGTGAAAGTGGGGTGTTAAAGTCCCCTACTATGATTGTGTTACTGTCGATTTCCCCTTTTATGGCTGTTAGTATTTGCCTTATGTATTGAGGTGCTCCTATGTTGGGTGCATAAATATTTACAATTGTTATATCTTCTTCATGGATCGATCCCTTGATCATTATATAGTGTCCTTCTTTGTCTCTTGTTATAGTTTTTACTTTAAAGTCTATTTTGTCTGATATGAGAATTGCTACTCCAGCTTTCTTCTGATTTCCATTTGCATGGAATATCTTTTTCCATCCCCTCACTTTCAGTCTGTATGTGTCCCTAGGTCTGAAGTGGGTCTCTTGTAGACAGCATATATATGGGTCTTGTTTTTGTTTCCATTCAGCCAGTCTGTGTCTTTTGGTGGGAGCATTTAATCCATTTACATTTAAGGTAATTATCGATATGTATGGTTCTATTACCATTTACTGAATTGTTTCGGGTTGTTCTTGTAGGTCTTTTCCTTCTCTTGTGTTTCTTGCCTAGAGAAGTTCCTTTAGCATTTGTTGTAAAGCTGGTTTGGTGGTGCTGAACTCTCTCAGCTTTTGCTTGTCTGTAAAGGTTTTAATTTCTCCATCAAATCTGAATGAGATCCTTGCTGGGTAGAGTAATCTTGGTTGTAGGTTTTTTTCCTTCATCACTTTAAATATGTCCTGCCACTCCCTTCTGGCTTGGAGAGTTTCTGCTGAAAGATCCGATGTTAACCTTATGGGGATTCCTTTGTGTGTTATTTGTTGTTTTTCCCTTGCTGCTTTTAATATGTTTTCTTTGTATTTAATTTTTGACAGTTTGATTATTATGTGTCTTGGCGTGTTTCTCCTTGGGTTTATCCTGTATGGGACTCTCTGTGCTTCCTGGACTTGATTGACTATTTTCTTTCCTATATTAGGGAAGTTTTCAACTATAATCTCTTCAAATATTTTCTCAGTCCCTTTCTTTTTCTCTTCTTCTTCTGGGACCCCTATAATTCGAATGTTGGTGCGTTTAATGTTGTCCCAGAGGTCTCTGAGACTGTCGTCAGTTCTTTTCATTCTTTTTTCTTTTTTCTGCTCTGCAGTAGTTATTTCCACTATTTTATCTTCCAGGTCACTTATCTGTCCTTCTGCCTCAGTTATTCTGCTACTGAGCCCATCTAGAGTATTTTTCATTTCATTTATTGTGTTGCTCATCGTTGCTTGCTTCCTCTTTATTTCTTCTAGGTCCTTGTTAACTGTTTCTTGCAATTTGTCTATTCTATTTCCAAGATTTTGAATCATCTTTACTATCATTATTCTGAATTCTTTTTCAGGTAGACTGCCTATTTCCTCTTCATTTGTTAGGTCTGGTGTGTTTTTATCTTGCTCCTTCATCTGCTGTGTGTTTTTCTGTCTTCTCATTTTGCTTATCTTACTGTGTTTGGGGTCTCCTTTTTGCAGGCTGCAGGTTTGTAGTTCCCGTTGGTTTTGCTGGCTGTCCCCAGTGGCTAAGGTTGGTTCAGTGGGTTGAGTAGGTTTCTTGGTTGGGGGGACTAGTGCCTCTGTTCTGGTGGATGAGGGTGGATCTTGTCTTTCTGGTGGGCAGGTCCACGTCTGGTGGTCTGTTTGGGGATGTTTGTAGGCTTATTATGATTTTAGACAGTCTCTCTGCTAATGGATGGGGCTGTAGACCTGTCTTGCTCTTTGTTGGGGATAGGGTGTCCAGCACTGTTCGTTGCTGGTCCGTGAGTGAAGCTGGGTCTTGGTGTTGAGACAGAGATCTCTGGGAGATTTTCACTGTTTGATATTGCATGGAGCTGGGAGGTCTCTTGTGGACCAGTGTCCTGAGGTTGGTTCTCCCACCTCAGAGACACAGCCCTGACGCCTGGCTGGAATGTCAAGAGCCTTTAATCCAGACAGCTCAAAATAAAAGGGAGAAAAAATAGAAAGGAAAGAAAAGGAAGGAAGGAAGGAAGGA
>NC_041220.1:88780228-88878467 GCF_002837175.3 Physeter macrocephalus | reverse complement strand
CCGGACTCCCTCCCGGCTAGCCGTGGCGCACTAACCCCTTCAGGCTGTTTTCACTCTGCCAACTCCAGACCTTTCCCTGGGATCCGACTGAAGCCCGAGGCTCAGCTCCCAGCCCTAGCCCGCCCCGGCGGGTAAGCAGACAAGCCTCTCGGCCTGGTGAGTGCCGGTCGGCACCGATCCTCTGCGGGAATCTCTCCGCTTTGCCCTCCGCACCCTGTTACTGCACTCTCCTCCGTGGCTCTGAAGCTTCCCCCTCCGCCACCCGCAGTCTCCGCCCACGAAGGGGCTTCTAGTGTGTGGGAACCTTTCCTCCTTCACGGCTCCCTCTCACTGGTGCAGGTCCCGTCCCTATTCTTTGTCTCTATTTATTCTTTTTTCTTTTGCCCTACCCAGGTACGTGAGGAGTTTCTTGCCTTTTGGGAGGTCTGAGGTCTTCTGCCAGCGTTCGGTGGGTGTTCTATAGGAGAAGTTCCACGTGTAGATGTATTTCTGATGTATCTGTGAGGAGGAAGGTGATCTCCGCGTCTTACTCTTCCGCCATCTTCGTGAGTAACTTTGATTGTTCTTGCACTCATTCCATTTCCCAATCTCCGCTGTAGTGTAGGGATCAGGGAGTAGGAATAAAGGAAAAGGGGGACATCAACACCCTTTTTAGAACTTAACAAGCAGGACACCTGTCCTGTGGCTTGCATGCCATACAATATATGCACAAAATAATAAAAAAGAATATGTATGGCTTGCTTATACAAAATCTTGGCTTGATGTTGACACAGCAAGACCTGTAACCTCAAGGCATTTACACTCCTAACACTGCTGAGAACTCAAGGAAACACTTCTCTATCTCTCTTGCTGTGTATCTTTCAAAGAAAAAGTACCTCTATCCTAGTGCCTTGAAGGTTTGTAAATTCTGTTTCCAGTGTCAGAGTTATAAAATGAATACTTTCAATTTCAGATATTTGCATAATGGAAATGCTTCAGTAAGCAAAAAAAAAATCTATCTTGTCACATCCTTTCTTTCAGATAGCATGAATGCAATAGATTACTGCTTAAGGAATTCCCCTTTCCCCTCTACCCCCACTTCCCCAGGAGTGACAAATTTCTGTTTTCTTGCTTCTCTTGGTGTTCCTATTTGTGATTTCAGAATTAGTGAGACACTGTCTATGATTACAAATAGTAAGAAACATTTTTAACATAAAAAATGCATAATACCATTTAAATTTGTTTATATTATATGTGAATGTGAATGTGTCTAAACATAACGTGCATTATTAATAAGATATCAATTTGTTAAACTTGGCAAAACTTTCTTAGCCTGATAATTTTATCTTTTAATTATTTGAAATATTTATGAGAATATTTTTTAAAACATATAATTAAGGTTTTTAAAATAATTTTGAAGTGTTTTTATATTCATTATTGATAGTTTGTATTTAGTCTTTTAAAGTTAATAGAGAATTGTGAACAATTTAAAAGAAAAATAACCTTTTGAAACATATGCATATGATTTAATTACTCACTTTTAATTTACATTTGTATACTTATTCACATTTTTATACTCAAGACAATTACATCTTTTTTAAAATTATTTTATATTATTATTATTCTTTGAAAATAAGTTGTGAAAATCTTGATTATAATAACATAATTATTGTTTTTCTGAAAAGAGGCAAACAAAATAGATCATATGAAATAAATACAAAAAGTATGAATTATGTGTGTTTTATTTTATTATTCACTTAAACATAACTTGCCATCTATAGAATATTTAGACATGCACAATAATAATTAAACTCAGTTTCTTTTGTGAAATCCATAGCCTCACCAATATTTTAAAATTTTATCATTATGAGGGTATACCTATCAGGTAGGAAAATAGAATAGATGTTATTAAACAATTTGTTACCCTGATTTATGACTTGATAACATTTATATATATCATTTAGCCCTTTATTTGTGTCCTTGACCGTATCTTGAAGATCTAAGGGGCACTCATGGGTATACTATCTCTTGGATTTTTTTTTTTTTTTTCTGAATCTCTGGTTAATAACAATTGACTGGCAGTGCTCTCTGCGAGGCAATTATCCAAACGCTGGAACATTTTTCAGAAGTATGTTTGAATTTTTCAAGGCTTCTTCACTGCCCTATTCCTTCATCAACGTCTAGTTTGCTGCTTTCCATTCAGGGTTCCTGCCTCAACTACAAGTGCCATCTTTGTCTCTTGCTGCTAGAGCCTCTAGGGCAAGAAGACAGCTGTCCTGAGTCAGGTACTGATAAAATGGCTCCAGCTGAGCTAGATTCTGCAGTAGTAACACTTGATTCACAGAGTATTCACACATTCTTGATATATCTCAAATGGAAGGAGTGCAATCTGCTATGCTCAGGCAGCTATATTCAACTTGATATTTCTCTCCAATTCATAGGTAGGTACAAGAGCAGATCATCAAGTTGACTGCCTTGCAGTCTCTAAAGCAGTATATTGAATGAGGTTCACCCAACTCCAATTGGGCAGGGAAAGAGTAAAATGTTACTACCGAACTGCCTTTCCCTTGTTTATTTCTCTGTATGAACAGGGAGGGTGGGCATTGAATTAGTGGCTGGTGATAGTGTAGTGTCTTCTTACAAATCTTGTTAATTCTTAGAGAAAGGCATATGGCCTTGAAGTTGGCAACTGTGTATGGGCTCAATTTAGAAGATTATTTCCCTCTTTTTTTTTTTTTTTTAAAGTAGTAGTCACAATTAGTGCCAAACCTCCATTCTATACCCTGTTATAATGGTAAACTAAAGTGTGAGATTACTTTGTAATGCACATTATCTTAAAGAAAAATGTGGCTTATATGATTTGTTAATTTATCACTTCACAAACAATGTCACCAATTTAACAAGCAATTATATATATTTTACCACTGGGAGCAGTTTGTGAAAAAGAAAGTGTTGTGTCAAGGGAAGAATAGAAATCTTAAATGAATAGTATAAGTGGCAAAAATGAAAAAACTAAGTAACAATTCAAAATCTCAAAAGATGTGGTACAACTTAAGAGAATCACCAGGGCATGACTTGGACTCTGAAAAGATCTTCCACTTTAAGAAAAAATAATTTTATTTTCCACTCAGAAAGCAATTTCCTATTTTTAAAACTGCATGTCTAACTTTGACATTAAACTAATATATATTGATTCCTATCTCTCTGGTTGTACTAGAGAATATTGATTCATATGTTAAAAATTATCGACACCCATATCACAGTGTTTCTGAAATTAATATTTTAACATTTTCAAGAAAGCGCTTATCTATTCAATCGGTAGATTAATATTCTGACCTCAAAATTCACATTTGCGGGGAAAGGGTAGGGAAAAAATACCTCTAGAATATTGTAGAATTTTGTCTACTCCTTATCTTTTCCTCTTTCTGTGCAATCATTTGTACTTTGGGCTCTTATTAGTGTGAATCTTCAATGTTATGTGGAACAATCGATGGATATTTGACATACATACTCAGGAGAATAAAATCTTTTTTCTGTTTATATAGGTATAGTAAAGCATTTTTTTTTTGTAAATATAATGTGCCAGGCTCTAGATGTCTACTATTAACTTATTTAATCCTCACAACAGACCTATAACATAGATATTATTTTATAGTTGCACAGCTGAAGTACAGAGATATTAGAACATTTTCCTAAAGTAACAGCCAGCAAGAGGCAATTTCTGAATCCAGGGGTTTAGCTTCAAAGTCTCCTTTTACCCACAACAAAATAGAGTCTGTTCCAATAAACAAATGTTGAAGTGCTAAATAATTACTTTTGTTGTGGTGGTGGTGATGATTATGGGTTTGTAAAGTTTTTTTCCTCATTGAAACAGGAACTGTTTCAAAGAATTTATTTAGCTAAGGCTTAGTAAAATTATTAGGGAGGAGGAGGTGGAGAAGGAAGAAGAGGAGGAGGACTTGATCCAAACTGAAACAATCAGGATTTTTCCCTAAAAATTAGAATGGGAAGAATAATGATTACAGATTTTATATATAATGTTTATGAAATGAAGTTGGCAATACTAGACACCTAAGAAACAATGATAAAAATAAACCTAAATTTATTGCCAGTCATGTAATTTAAATTCAAGAAAAAAGAAGTTTCAAAAAAAATTCAGAGGTGTTATACATATGATTGGTTGGCTAAAGATTCTGACATAATTTCTCAAGAGGAAATTGAAATTGTAAGTGACTTAGAACTTAGTTAACACAATTTTTAAAATGTCTATCTTAAGAAAGCTTACTTGAAGATTTTGAGTTGAAATTTTCATACAATAATTTAATGCTGGATAACTCAGTGCTTTGAGGATGACCAAATGCATGGTTAGTATTTAATATATAGGTGTTGAATTGAATTGAATTGAATCCAATTCCCAACATCCCTGAAAAATTTTTGACAAGTTTACTTAAATTTCAAAATATACATAAGATAAAAAGTTAAAACACTTTTGCACTTGGAAAAAGTAACGTGTTCAATTTCTTATATAATTAGCATTATTGAAGTAAGGAATTTTTAAAAAGTGACTTAAAATAGTGAAAACAATGCTCATAATGTCAGCAGTGGTGTAAATTACATTTTTGGCAGTAATTTAGGAAAAGTCTTAGCATTTTTTAACATTCATGTCAGAAATTTTATTTCTAGGTATTTATTTTATAGAGGTAATTGTGGATATAAGATATAGCTATAACTGTTCATTCCGATATAGTTTGCAATGGAGAATGTTTCTAAACAACCTAATTGTCTAAGACTAGGAAATTGATTGAATAAATTTTCCTAGACCCTTGTCATATAATACTACACAGTCATTAAACATTATGTTCTGAAATAATATTTAATGGCTTGGAGAATGATCATGAGTCAATGTTAACCAAAGAAGCAGATTACAAAATAGTGTGTAAAGAAAAAATGTCGTTTAACTCATATGTATCACATGCCTGGGATGTTTTTTCTTTCTTTATAATGTTTTACTGCTTTTAAATTTTTTTCTTCAATGTCTACTCTTTGCTAGTTATGATGGGCTAGGTCATAATGTGACCTAGCAGTGATGGCAGGCAGGCCCCTAATCACAATGACTTAATATAATAAAGATCTAGTTCTCACTTGTAAAAATTGTACTGTTTGTCCAAGGGAATCGGCAGTGTTTCCCCAGCAATACAGAATGTTTCGGTCTTGTGGATCTATAATTTCAGAGTAAGTTTTTCTCTGTAACCACAGTGGCAAAGAAAAAGGATCTGGAACATTACACACAAGCTCTTGCCTGTCTCAGCAGAAACACATATCACTTCTATTAATGGTCCAAAGGCTAAAATTTGTCACATGGCCCCACCAACTGCAAGGGTTTGAGAAGTACTGTCATTCTTCTGTTAATCCAGAAATGAGGGGTAGACATTGATGAACTCTAGTAACTGAAAAGAAACATAAACCTATTATTATATACATATTATTAAAAAATCTTCAGAAGCTATATTTGAATCAAGAAGGAAAAGGAAGCATAAACTAATCACTTGGGGAGATAGTAAAAATATTAACAGTTCTAAAGGGGTAAAACATATTTTTAACTTACGTATTGCAAATGTTTTTAGTCTCAACATCTTAAAGGTGGGAAAAATGGAATGTTGTATTAGTTTCAGGCATACAGCAAAGTAATTCATTTATACATATATATATATGTATATACATCTATTCTTTTTTGGATTCTTTTCCCTTATATGTTATTATATATTATAATGTTACTGCAAAATATTGAGTATAGTTATCTGTGCCATACAGTAGGTCCTTGTTGGTTTTCTCTTTTATATGTAGTAGTGTGTACAAAATTTTTCTTTTCCTTTGCTTCATTTAAAAGAGTGACTCTGTCCAATCTAGAATGAAAGTGACTTTCTCTAGTGCAGAATGAGTCCATGCTGAAGCTAAATGTGTTATATGAAGACTTAATACTTCTGGTAATGAAAGAAGGGGAAATATAATTTTTGTCATTTTTGCTGTTCTTAATGACTCAGTGCATTAAAATGTGCTGATTTTAATGGATCATTAAGGAGCCTTCTGACTGAACATAAAGGGCTTTTGTGACAAATGTATGTAACAGACATCATAGGTATTCAGGGGATAATTAAAAAAGAAATGAACCGCCCCTATATTAGGAGATCTCAGCCTGGGATGTCATCCAGTTAAGCTGGCAAGAAGAGTAACCACTGCTTGAACCTTGCTGGCTCAGAGTCCACTCCAACTGATCTCCTTGTCCTCAAAAACATGGAAAATTAAACTTGCCTGGATTCCGATAGAATGGCACTAAATGCCTATTCTTCTCCTGAGTGGAAAATTTATTACTTTGTCAAAGTTTCTTCCCAGCCATTTGCTCAATGGAATTGATGCCCAACATATGTCATGATTTTTTTACAGTGTTACCTTTGGGGCACTTCATAAAGATTCCTCCCAATAACAACTTCCTGTTGAAAAACTTAAGAACCCTCCTTACTGGGGAGGAGCTCCTTAATTTAAATATGCTAAAAGCCATGAGCTAGAAAGTTATGGAAAAGCAGTACTATCATGTTTGTTGCAGGCTACTTATGTGATGCTGCATGTTTTGCATCAAGCTTCTTTATATTATTTTTTGGGGGATTAGTATGCCCCAAAGTATT
The DNA here is from genome assembly GCF_002837175.3 of Physeter macrocephalus. Lineage (NCBI taxonomy): Eukaryota > Metazoa > Chordata > Mammalia > Artiodactyla > Physeteridae > Physeter > Physeter macrocephalus. The sequence continues at coordinate 88,871,808 of NC_041220.1, read as the reverse complement.
TTACAAGATATTGGTTCCCAACTGTCATATTTGTCAAAATCAGCTGAAGAGTTTGTAAAAACCCAGATCACTGGACACTAGCCACAGAGTTTTAATTTAGTAGGAGCAGAGTGGATCCTGATATTTACATGTCTAATTCCCCAGGTGATGCTGATGCTGATGTAGGTGGTGATAGAATTGGAAAGAAGCACTGATATAATACAGAAAACACAGAAAAGATTGTTTTATTATGCAATATTCTGTGGGATAAAACTTACTTGAAGTTTCAATTTGGGGTACCACAATCTTCACTGCAAAGGCTGCAACTAGTATACTTTGTTCAAATATCTATTTAGTGTTTTTGCAGACATTATTCAAATTTAATAATCACATTTTATCAAATACAATCAAGTTAGAATATACAATTTACCTGTTTAAGAAATTATATGTGTATATATGTATGTGTGTATATATATAGTTATGTGCAGGTATGTATATATGCAGGTATATATCATATATATATTATTGTGTGTACATGCATGTGTATCAAAAACATCAAATCTAAAATTAGTACAATTTATTTCAATTGTAAGCTCAGTTAGATGTGATTTAAGGATGTGTTTATAAGCTGGTCAGTCTTCATTATCTCATTGGGTTCTGGATAATTCATTGACACCATGCTCTTCTGTGAGCCACATAATTTAATTTGGAATAGCTACTTCAAAAACATAATGGTATTTTTTTTTAACATCTTATTGGAGTATAATTGCTTCACAATGGTGTGTTAGTTTCTGCTTTACAACAAAGTGAATCAACTATACATATACATATACATATATCCCCATATGTCTTCCCTCTTGCTTTTCCCTCCCACCCTCCCTATCCCACCCCTCTAGGTGAACACAACAGGAATAAAGACATAGAGAACAGACTTGAGGACACAGGGAGGGGGAAGGTTAAGCTGGGATAAAGTGAGAGAGTGGCACAGACATAATGGTCTCTTTATCCTTCTTCTTGCCTTATTCCCTTCTTATTTTTATAAAACATTTTTATTTGACTGCAGAGAAATCTCCCTCTTTCTGCAGTTGTTGCTCTTTCATCTTTCAAATGTAAGTTTTGTTTTGATTGTTCTAATTATTCCTCTTTTGCATTAATACAGTTATTAACTGTGATAAAATTTTCAACTTGTACTCTTCAAAGTGCCATCTTCAGAGTGTTGTTGCATCTCTTTTTTTAAAATCATTTTCTTGTATGAATTATGATATAAGGTATTGATCTTTGTAGTACTGGACCAATGCAAGGGGTTTACAGCCCTTGGATTTTTGGTAGAAAGAGAACTCTTTCAGGTTTTATGCTAATTGAAAAATCTCTCCTCCTAGTTATAAATAATTGACTGATATTTTGTGTTCTAAGATGAGCAACCATCCCCCATGCTGCAGTCTCCATGCTGCAGTGATTACTTATGCTATTAACACAATACATGATACATATTAGACACTGTTCTTATCTGCTGATTGATTCTCCAAGTCATAACTAATTTGAATTGTCATTAGTTTTGTCCAAAGACTTATATAAAGTTAATAAAAAAGGCCTAAACAGAGAAGAACATACTGAATAATTCACTGTGTCATGTGGCTTACATAAAAGAAATAAAAAGAAATCAGTACATGGATTATAAATTCTTTGGAAAAGTTTTGTTGTGTTTTCTTCAGCTTCTTTGAATTTCTACAGTTAAAGAAATAGATTATCTTTTTAACAATTCCGTTTCACAATTCCCTTTTTCCTTGATCCTTTCTCTGTAATGTTAAACCACTAAAACCATCTGTTGTTAATCCATAAACAAATAAACAAGGCTTGCATTCCTTTTTAAGAAAAACTTATTTTTTCAGAAGAAAAATGCTCATTTGGCTACATAAATATATAAATATATATATATGTGTGTGTATATCTGAAGCTAGTAATAGATCTTCAATTTCTGTTGGGTTGGATTGGTTATTGTGTTTTTTGGGAAGGGAAAAACCTTTAAAAATTGTTCTAAACAATGTACAGTGTCTTCTTCACCATGTCACCTCAGAATTGAACTTCTCTAGGAACAAAAAAAGCAAAATGAATAATAAGTTTAAAACAGCCAAGCTGTCCATAACATGAAATCTCTGGACATATAATTTCTTAATGATTAAAATTTCTGAAGTCCAGAGTTATAATTATAAACAAGCTCTACTTCATGGTTTTCATGTCATTAGAATAATTATTGTTTAACCACTGCCCTCTTTATAAAGTAGAAAATCAATGGTTTCAAACAAAACTCATCATTCAATTTGTGGTTAATTGATACAATTAGGGTCTATTTTGTCATTTTATCTTTCTAAACTGATAATAAAGTGAAAAAAGTGTGGCTACTTTGCATTCTCTTTCTTGAAATATCTGACACACTGGTTTATAGACTGGAAAAAGCATTTTCTCTGGTTTTTAAAGTTTACTTACAGAAGTTTTTTAGTTTTTCATGTATGCTGGGGGACTTTCGTATAAATTTTGATGTTTTTTATTGTAGTATTTTTCAAAGATTTATGGTAGACTTAGATCTACATATTATTTGTCTCAATAAATAGTGATTGTAGAAGATGTGTACATCCTACCTGTTTTTGGAAAATTCTAACATAACATTAATTTCATAATAATTTCATAATTAATCATAACGTTAATTTCATAGTCACATGGCTCAACTTTTGAGATTAATTTTAGGAATTAATTTTAACCTGTGGTTTTACAATGGATTAATTTTTCTCCATAGGATAAGTTTAGCAATGTCTACAGGAACTTTTGGTTGTTACAACTGGTGGGGAGAAAGGTGGTTGCTATTGCCATCTAATGCGTAGGGGTCAGAGATGCGGCTAAACATCCTGTAATGAACAGGACATTTCCCCGTACTAAAGAATTATCTATCTCTAAATGTCAGTGGTGCTGATGTTGGTAAGCCTGATCACGAGTATCTCACTCAACACAGTCTATAACCATAATAAATTCTGAAATCATATTTGAAACTATTCTTTCTGTATGTTCTTGCATTAGCATCAGCTTATGGTGAACTGGTTAGTCATTCTGTCTACTTTGTCCTCTTCTAATTTCCATGACAATTATGATACATGCCATAACCCTGCAGCTTAGCTGTGAAGACAAGTTGAGGAATGGAAATAAGATCTCACTCTTTTGGAACAGGTATTTCCTTTCTGTGGATCGGTAATGCATAATTGAGCTGTTCACTGTCTGCATTTTTGATTTGTTTTTTTCTTTTTCTTTTCTGTGTAATTACATGATGTGTGAGATTTTTGAATTTTATAGGATAGATGGTTTATTAAAGACACAAGAAACATCAAGTTGGTGCTTATCTCATTTATTAAAATCCAATTTACAAAAGAAGAAAAAATCCAGGTTAGTCATAATTCAGTTACAAAAATGTGATTCACTTCCGTTTTATCTTTTCTTTGAGTGAGCTGACAAAAAAGAGGAGCAAAATTAAGCTGAAAATTCAAAATAGCACAAGTACACAATTAATAGGGGGGAAATGTGCCCTTCTGCATGAAGACAGAGAAAGAGCAAACAATCATTCTATTCAGTGGTAAATTTTGACGACAAAGATATATTCAAGATCTGAAATCTGGGCTTGGGGCTTAGCCATGGATTGGCTACATAGAATTTTATTTAATATGAGGCTTAATGTCACTGGCACAAAACTAGTACTGTTTCGTTATACTATGCTTAATTTTTTGCTGAATTTCTTCCTTACCTATCTTCATTATTAAATTTAAAGAGATATAATTTTCACCCATCTCCTGTGACAATTAACATTGTTTGGCTTGGGAAGAAGTAAAGAATCTGAAGGACAGGACCTTTTCAGCTCAGGAGTTTTCCGTGTCTATAGTCCAAATGATAGAATATATGCCTCTGGGTATTTTATGTATCTGTCTCATCTGCTTAAATGACTCCCACAAACACCCTAAGCAGGATGCCCCAGTAGCTCTTAGTTGAGGATTAAATTTTTAGCCCAAATAAGGCCAATCAATTTCTCTTAACTAAGAATTTGTAATTGGGACACAGAATAACCAAGTAATATAAACTTAGTATTTATGAATGAGCTATATATTTTGCCATGTATATAGGAGCTGAGAAAATGCCCAAAGAGAAAAGACTGAAGAAGGCACAAGGGGATAAACAGCAAAAAGAGATAGAGAAAAAGTCCATGGCATTTTCCACGGCTCTTGTGGTTTCTGAAGACAGATGAGCACACATGCTTTGTTTTCAATGAAATCCTTAAAATCTTTACAACAATGTTACTTCCAGCATTTAAGCTAGACCACACTTTTTTGTGTTACTTCCTAACAAAAGAATTCTAATATAAGTCTATAATAATAATGTTAAAGATACTGTTCAACCAATACTAACCCTAAGTCAGGCAACATTCTAATATATTGACAAGATTTATCTCTTATTGCACTCCAAACTTACATGATAAAAAAGTCCTTTCAATTTCAGCAATGAGTTAAATACTTGTATTAAACCTATCATGAAGAAAGGAAATAAAATATACCTCTTAAGCCTGATGTTTTATACTGATTTAATTTTTTGCATAGGACAGAGATAGATAAATATCAATGCTCACAGTTGGAATTTTCAAAATTTATTAAGAGGTGTGAATGAAATGCAAGAGTCACAAGAACTTTATCAGCAGTTTTTTTTTTAATTTTGTATTTTCTATTGGAGTATAGTCGATTAACAACGCTGTATTAGTTTCAGGTGTACCGCAGAGTGATTCAGTTATACATATACATGTATCTATTCTTTTTCAAACTCTTTTCCCATTTAGGTTATTACAGAATATTGAGCAGAGTTCCCTGTGCTATACAGTAGGTCCTTGTTAGATATCTATTCTAAATATAGCAGTGTGTGCTGTAGTCACTGTATAGTATTATGCATTTAACTTTGTCAGAGTGTAATTAATGTGAATTCATATACAAGCATTTCCTTAGCTTCTCCTTTACACCCACACATTCATCCCCCAATACTAAAAACAAATATATGTTATATATAATGTACATATATTACATATTGCAAAGATATTAATAATATAAGTATAATATTTATAATATAAAAATAAGTTTTATTATGTATATTACATATATTTTATATTATGTAATATACATAATGTAATATATGCAATATATATATAACATACATAATAAAAATTGGTGCTTGGGAGATATTTCAAAATTAAAATAAAGGGAATTGCTCTCAAAAAGGCAGAGACTTTTTTTTCTCCTGACTCTTTTTTCAAGTAAATATCCTATTATTCAAAACATTATTTAGAGGAAATTGTTCATAATGAAAGCTCAAGATAAAATTTTAAAGTTCATTCTGTTCCCAAAAAATGCAAAACAGTGCTTCATGTAGGTTTCAGTTTACATTTGAAAGAGTAAAGAAAGTTGTTTTTGAAAAGGGATTCAAATTGATGCTGTTGCATATTTTCAGTACAAGTTTTTAAAATAAATAAAAATTAATGCTATAATAACTTAGTAATGGAGGTACGCAAAAGATTCAGAATTCAGGCAGGCCACAAAATCTTCATCAAGTAATGTACTGAGCATCCATTCTGAGGTAAGGCTGTGTTTGGGTTGGAGCTGTAAAGAAAGACAGAAGCCTAGTCTTTATAAGGCTCATGGTGTGTTCTCTGGTCAAGAAATAGTTAAAGCAATAGAGATTAGAAACCGAAGAGGGAGATTGGGTAAAATGAGTCTGTAAATCCAAGTGGGAGAAGGTGGAATCTGGGAATCAAATTGTAGGAATCAACCCTTCACTTTTTATAGATAATAGTAGAAACTTTCTTTGAATTACTGGCTGTTCCAAGACTGAATAATGGAGCTGAGTGGGAATAGCTGACCCAAATGATGGGTGGGTTATTAGACAAATTGGCTGTACTAAACTGTATAATTCAGGAATTATTATTTTGAATCTTAAATCTTTTTAATTTTAATTGCTATGATAGTTAATTTAATGTGTCTACTTGGCTAGGCTATGGTGCCCAGTTGTTTGCTCAAATACTAGTCTGGATGTTGCTCTGAAGTTAATTTTTCAGATGGAATTAACATTTCAATAGTGAACTTTGAGTAAATCAGATTATCTTCCATAATATGGGTAGGCCTCATCCCATCTGTCAAACACCTTAAGAGTAAAGACAGTTTTCCTAAAGAAGGAATTCTCCTCAAGACTGAAACATAGGAACCCTCCCTGAGTTTCTGGACTGCTGCCCTGGGAGATTCATACACAGGAATGCAACATTAACAATTTCCTGAATGTCCAACCTATCAACATTCCCTATGTATTTCAGACTTGCCAGCCCCGACAATTGCTGAGCCAATCCATTAAAATATAATCCTCTCTCTCTCTCCATATATATAATTTTTCTCCTATAGGTTCTGTTTCTATTATAGGTTCTATTTCTCTGGAGAACGCTGACTAATGCAGTTGCATGCTTTGCTATATCTGTGTATGTTCATGATAAAAATCATTGTATCAGTGTCCACACTTTCTCTTCCCTGTGCCTTCCAGCAAGGTAAGATGTGATGCTCCTCTCCTTTGTGCCTTTGGCAAAGAACTTTCCACTATTCTCCTTCTCCCCTTGGGTGTTGATTAAGCCAATTCTCTTGCACACAATTTTGTGCCCATAAAACTGTATCCCCAGTTGCTTTCAAAATACTTTTTTTGATAACTTGCAGAACCATTTTTTAAGAGTTGGAACAGCTAGTGTTGTGTAGGTTTCTAGTCCTAATGCCAGTGGCTACCCTCTAGGAAATGCTGCTATCACTTTTATAACAAAAACATTTGTGAGTTGCAATAGCTCAACAAAAGATCCTTTAGCTCAACAATTTTAAAATGTTAAACTCATTTGGTCTCAAAAATACAGAGTATTTAAGTTTACCAAAAAAATGAGGAACAAACTGATAGTACCCTCTGCTACTTTGAAAGTCTTAGTGTTGTGAATATGACAGCTATTGCAGTAGCACTAGATTGGTAGGGAGGGGAGAAAGAGAGGGAGGGAAATGGTCATTACTCTGTAACATCGTTTGTGTATTTTGCAATGGAAATACTGTCCTTTTCTCAGTAATCCTTCCCTACTGCTAAATTTTTACAAACAGTAGTAAAATGTTCAAAGCATTCACATGTTGATATATACTGATACTTGTGTGGCTTGTCTCTTGATGTCTGGGCAATGTGATAAACAATTTGCATAATAAGTAAGTAGAAACTGGTTCCAGGATATGGTTTATTTTCTCAATTCAAGGTGGTTGCTTCTGGATTTGAGTCTCCAATTCTAAAAACATATAATTTTACATGAACTATCATTGCTCAAACCTCTCCATTCTTTGTTGACAGTTAAAAACAGACTATAAAAATGTGCTACTGAGTTGACAGTTGTTAGTAGTTATTAAGCTTTTGTTCAGAGAAATAATTATATGTTTATGGAGAACAGAAAAGTATTTATAATGAAGAGGTACTCAAAATTCTACCTTTAATATTTTTGCTAAAACTATAAGAAAAAAATAAAGTCTTGTACTGTTTTATAGTAGGTTAATTTCACAATTAGGCAATTCTGGTCCAAATTTCCTTTCTTGTCTCACTATGCCAATATGTATCCAATAGATACATCTCATCATTAAGCCATAGTGACCTTCTCTATTCAATGATTATTACACTGATTTTCTCTCTTCTTAGAATGTCTTTAGTCCTCTCTTATAATTAATATATTTTAACAATGAGTTTTCTGATATGTAGGCTTATCTCATACCCTTACATAAAACCTATTCTATCACCTTTGGTGTTGCAACAGAATATACCTCTCTTGTAAGATCTCCGACTTCATACGAGACTTTTCTTCAAAGCATTTCCCTTCAAGGAATTATGATGTCCTTGAGGAAAGGGAAAAAACCTCCCTCCTCATTATTTATGTCTGAAATAGTATACACCCATCTTATTCATACATCCCATATATATTGAATTATCTTACATAAAATATATAAGGTAAGTATATAAAGTAAAATATCAGTGATAAAATTATTAAATTCAAAAGTCCACACATACTAGTTTTCTATATCTTAAAGTTTTGTGCCTTTTCCTTCTAATGATAATTTCATTGATGTTCTTGTCCAAATATGTATGTTTAGTTCCCTCAGAAAAATTCCAAAGTACTTTTTGATATCTCTATGTAAAGTATAGTTATTTAAAGAGGAAATCAGCTTAGAATTTCACACATTCTACAGAAGAAGTAATAGCTTACTACAGAACCACACATGAAGCTTTAAAAAAAGACATTTCCCTGAGTGCTACTCCTTGATAGTTGGATTCATTGGAGATTTACATCAAAGAAATGTTCAAATGTGAGAAGAAACTACAACTGTGAAATAAAGAGTAAAAACATTATTAAAAAGAAGACACAAAATAGTATGACATGTCACTATAGGGTATGTGGTAGAACTGAGCAATTCATTTACTTATACACATATTAAAAGCGTACTCTGTACCAAGCATTGTTCTAGTTTTTTGGGGATATGTCAGTAAAACAAAATTGATCCTGGCCCTTATGGAAGTTATATTCTGCCAGTGGAAATTAGATGATAAATAATTATAATAACAAAGATGTTAAATTTTCAGTTGTTAGAAAGTGGAAAGAACTGTGGAAAAAAGGTGAAAATAATAAGGCTAGATGAATCATATGTGCTATGCTAGGAAAGGAATTTCAGATTTAAATAGGATGCTATAGGTTGGCCTCATCACATATTGACATTTGAGTAAGGGCTTTTGTAGGTGAGGGTGTTGTTCAGATGGATAGCTGGTGTCAGTGAATTCCAGGCAGAGAAGTACCTAATTTAAAGTTCTAAATAAAGGATATGCCTTAAATAATGAAGAGTCAGCAAAGATGGTTGTGTAGCTAGAGTGAAATGAGTAGAGTGAATGAGGAGAGTGGTAAGAAAGGAAGTCAGAGTTTTGGGGTAAGAGGCAGATTATGTTGGGCTTATGGACAACTGTAGTGAATTTGTTTTTGAGAAGCACTTGCAGGCTTTTAATCAGCATATTGCCATGACCTGCCTTAAGAATTTAAAGGATGACTTGGTCTTTGTGTTTTAGAACTGAATGCCTATAAATCAGAATACAAGCAGAATGACCTGTTAAGAAGCTATTGCAGTAATCCAGGTAAGTACTGATGATGGCTTAATCCAATGCAGTAGCAATGGACGAATGCAATTATTTTGAAGGTAGAGCCAAAATGATTTACCAACACATTAAATGAGGAACATGAGGGATGGGGAAGCCAAAGATGATTCCAGGGACTCTGGCCTCCTAAATTTAGTGACTGGAGTTCCTATCAACTAGGACCTATAAATGTCACCTTATACAGGGAAAAGATTTGCAGATGCCATTAAATTAAGAATCTTGAGGTGGGGAAATTATCTTGGGTTTTCTGGATTGGTCCTAAATGCAATTACAAGTATCCTTAAAATGAGGGAACAAGGGGAGATTTTACATACAAACACCCAAGGAGAGGATGTGAAGATGGAGCAGAGAGAAATTTGTAGATTCTAGCCTTGAATGACTACAGTGATTCATCTACAAACTAAGGAATGCTGGAAGCCACTAGAAGCTAGAAGAAACAAGAAATGGTTTTCTTCTAGAGCCTCTAGAGGGTATATTTCCCTACCAATACCTTGATTTGGGCCCAGTGATATTTATTTTGCACTGCCAGCCCCCAGAACTGTGAGATAATTTCTGTTGTTTCAAGTCAACAAGTTTGTGGTAATTTGTTACAGCAGCCCCAGAAAATGAATACATATACTAACAGATTGAACTCCAAATCGGTGGTAAAAATTGCAAATTCCATAGCAGTATATGAAGGCTCCCATTGTTCTACACTGTTGTCAGCATTTGCATCATCACTTGTTTAAAAATATGTGCTAATCTGACTCATGAAAAGTTCCAACTACTTTTGTTTTAATTATACTTTCTCTGTTAATATTTAGGTTGAGCATATTTACATATGTTTATTGGTCATTTGTATTTCCTCTTATGACATGTGCTTTTCAAATGTTTTCTTATTTGTATTTTTATTTTTTATTTATAAGAATTCTCTATGTATTCTGCCTGATCTATAATTTAAATATTTTCTCCAAAATTGGGTTATTTACAAGACTGAAGTTTTGATTTAGTATTTTGTTGTCTTCTTTCTAGCTTTTGAATGTATTGCTTTCTTTTGTTTTGTTTTAGATGGCCTGCCAAAAAAATAAATACATTTTTCTATATTTATTTTTTATAGTTTCAGGGATTTTTTAATATTGAGAACTTATGAAATTCTTTTTTTGAAAATTATATGAGTTACTGATATGAATGATTTTTACCTCAGAAATACAGTCAATTAAAAAAATATTTACTCATACATACAAAATTTAGAATTTTATAAGAAGCTCAGGAGTTCTAGAGAAAATAAGTTGGGGATATGATTGATGCAGCATTTAATTTGTATATTAGCTGGACAAGAAAAAAATCCTTTATTTGGCTTATAATAGTCTAAATTAGAATATTTAGTATATATTTTTAAAAGATTTTCTCATTTTGATCAATATTCTAAGAACTGAGAAAATATATTATTTTAAAAGTATTCATATTTTATAAAAAATACACATTATTTTTTATTATAATTTGTTTATTTTATTGTCGCTAATGTAATCATTTTTAATGACCAACCCTATTTTACAAACAACTGAACAAAGAAAAAAATCCTGCCAACTAAACTGTGAGACAATCTCTTTTATAACATATTATTTTATTTTCTTTCTGAAAGAGATTTTTTCAACTTAATTAAATATATAGTTACGATATAAGACTCTTGCATGTAATTTGAAAAGGCAATCTAAACAAATTAAGTTAGTTAAGGTTTTCATAAAACTCTGACCTTCAAAGTAAAAATTTCTGAAAATCTTTTTAACTCATGAGCTTCATGTCCATACTTTCAAACACAATGTCATCCTGAATGCCATCAAGACCACTGTGATAAAGCATTTCTTAAAAATAATCCATGAAAGGGCTGAAGCTACTGGTCCTGTGTCCTTAAGCTAATTTTGCCTTTATGGAGACCTCATTTTCTTTTGGTTCCAACACTGACATGTTGCTAAATATGTCTGATTTATTACATCTAGCAACCAGTAGTTCCTATGTGGTAAAAGACAATTCCACTATTAACCGTATGCTTTTTTTTCCAAACCATCGGAATGTAACTTGAATATTTGGATACAGAGGGTTTTGTTATTCATACATCCACAGACACAATTATATTTGACTGCCACCAGGCCAAAGCAATTGTATTAAATCATAAATTACAAAATGTCTCCCAATTTCCCATATATTAAAATGTGAAAAATATGCATCTTAGAATAAATGAAATGTAGAATGTATTTTATTTGGTTGGAATGTATCCTGAGCTCTAAGATTTCAGACTGGCAATGGGCATTTCTCATAAAAATTTTAAGGCAAAGCATTATCGTACTTGAAATTATCTATAACCATTCAATGTGAATTCCAAGAGATTCAGGGATAAAAACAATACAATGGAAATGCAAGGAGCACATAGTAACAAAATTAAATCATCATCAGAGGCAGAAAAAATAGTATTTTCTTGCTGCAGAAATTTGAATCAGCAACATGTAGAATAAACTTAGGAATTCCCCAAACAGGGAAAACAAAAAAAAAACAAAGAAACAAACAAAAAAACAAGTCCCTGAATTGGAACTTGATGATTAATGAGTCTTTTGGGTTCTGATTCTTGCTTCTTTTCTTTCTGAAAATGAGCTTCTTTCCTCCTTTTATATTACATACCAGCTGCTTTAACACAGCAGGAGGGAAGAGTACTTGGCTGTTGGCAAGTCTGGGTTCTTTTCTTCTATTTGCAAGTTACTTGCTGTATCAGCTTCACCACTTTAACTTAAAAAAAAATTCTCTATGGAGTGATGCTAAGGGGTTTTAACTACATCATTTTTTCCTAAACTTGGGCCACATAACTCTGGTTCTAAGATATATTAAACTTACTTTAAGACAACAAATGTTGTGGTTAAATAAGTTAAGAAAATTTATCTTAAATTTTTCTCTTGGAGATTTAAAGAATACGTTAAATACACAGAGAAATTCCACAGTGAAAAAGAAACCTATTTAAGATTATTGTTCAATTTTTAAACAAAAAAGACATTTCTGCAAGGGAAGGCTTATTTCTTTACACAATAGTTAACAATGTTCCCTTACTTCTGGTTTGGATCTTGCTTCTCTAGCAAAAAGAGATGATTCTTTTCTAATTCATTTTGTTTTACAAACAAACAAACAGAATAATTGAGATAGAATTATTTAAATGATGGAGGAAGTTCAATTGTCTGGTTTACTCATACAAGTACCACTAACTAGTCTCTAATTGACAAGTAATATCTAGCTAAGAGGACACTTTATATAACAGTAGCTGGAAACTCATGACTTTATAAAGAAACAAAATGACTTTGCTGAGAATGGCTCAACTCACACAATTAAATAGAAGAACACAGAACAGTGTGATTTACTATACATGTTCCAGGTCTGTGAAATAATTTCTTTTTCTGTTTAGACACAAAGTATACTGGCATAGCTCTTATCTGGTTTAATTGTTGGATTGTTGGTAATTGTCTGCCCTTCTTATTTCTGGAAGTACCCAAAGAGTGCTTCACTATAAGTCTAAAAAATAGTCTGTCAACACAAGTTCCCAGAGTATATCCACACCATTGTCTCTTTCCTGATCTGGCCTCAACTTATGAGTGGTCACTACCAGCAAAGCTACCAACAGAGCCTTAGCCAATGGTCCGTACCAATGATACTGGCCAAAATGTCCCTGAATGTTTCCCTCTATGTGACTAAAATTCAAACAGCCTGCTTCCTAACTCAAAGTGCTGACCTCTCTTTTCATAGAGCATTTACTTCAGAAACTTGTCATTGTAAATTCCCTTCCCCCTCTTTGAGAGACCTCTTTTTAAAGACCTCTTTGCAGTTTTACAACCCATAAATGTCTTCCTCAAGGATCTGAAATACAACTCTGAAATACAAACATTAATAACTTAATGAAAATGAACTTAGAAAAATTAGCAGACATGGACTCAACTCAGGAACACTGGAATCTATTTTTCACCTTTAGCTAAGTGATAATAACAGTATTAAATTTTCTAGTCGTTGTAGAGAAGGCCAGTGTTCTTACTTTCATGTATGGCTTTTAGATGTGAAGTGTATTACAATGTAATATTTTAACGGTAGTTAGAATAATAACAATATGTAACCTATGTTAACCCAAGAAATATTAACTGGCTAATGAACTACATAAGTGCATAGAACAACAACAAAAAAAAACTTGTAAATGGTGATTTCTTCTTTGTACAGAATTTGATTATACAACGTAATATAATTTTAACTCTTTCAGATTTCTACAAAACCCAGAACTGTGACCTAGAATCATAGATACTTACAAAAGAAAAGCTTCTAATGGCAGCACTGTCTCAGAGCCCATGTGTTTTAGACAGTTGAAGAGCTCATAAGGGCATATTCAGAAGTGGTTTAAAAAAAAAGGGAGTTCCTGGTGACCTAATGGTTAGGATTCCTGGCTTTCACTGCAACGGCCAAGGTTTAATCCCTGGTCAGGGAACTAAGATCCCGCAAGATGGGCAGCCAAAAAAAAAAAAAAATGTGGTTATCTTTCGCAGAATTATAACACATTTGATTATTTTGTTTTCCAATCAAAAGCAAATTCTACATGGGAAAAAGAATGAGGTTTGAGAATTGAAAAGTTGTTAGATCTGTATTCGTAGTGCAAAAATAAACTAAGAGAAGATGACTATGGAATAAACTGTTCAAAGAATACACAAGTACTCCAATCTTAGAGCATTTAACCTAAATTCAAGTAAATTTGTATACCTTAATATCTTAATGTAAAAGTCAGTCCTATGACATTTTAAAATAAATTATGGTGATAAAGGTGAACTTATATAATTCAATTATTATTTGAATTAATTTTTTATTGAAGTATAGTTGATTTGAATTATTTTTAATATGTCTCCTTTAGGTTTAAGATGGCTAGCAATATGAAATATGTTTTTATCTAAGCTTGACTTTTAAGATCTCTTAAATTAACTTGCATAAATTTGTTGATCCCTGAAGAAAACTGAATTCACTAAAAAGGAACTTATGCAGAAGAATAAATGGATTGATTTTAATCAATTAGAACATTTTCAAGTAGGGAAATTATTATTCTTTAATATTCAAATTTATAAAATAGCTCTGGGAAAAAATGAGTCTGTGTTTGCACTTAATAGTGCAACATTTAATGACATAAGCCATTTAAGTAGATATAAATTTTAAAATTAAGCACATTTTATCTAAATTAAAAGAAGCAGAAAGGAGTAAGACTAAAGAACACTTTTTAAAATAGTAGAATTAATATACATTTTGTTCAGATAATTTGCACATTTGCATTAATTTCACCAATTCTTTTATTAAATTCATCATATTCATTTATTAGAGAAATCCATTGACCGCCTACAATGTGTCAGGAACTCTTCTCAAATTTGGGCACAAGACGCTGAAAGGGCAGATCCTTCTCTCCTCTCCAAAGCCTACATTCTAATTGTAACCAGAAAATTACAAGTCCTACTGTGAAAATAAAGCAAATGATGAGACAGAGAAGAGAGTGACTAGGAAGTATTTCAGACTTGGAGATAAGGAAGTTCTTCTGAGCCTTTGATGTTTCAATCAAGGTCAAAGGAAAAGAAAAAGCTAGCCTTGTATAGCATTAGAGGTATAGAATTCTAGGCAGCAGTTATATCTTCTTTCCAAGCTGGATTTTTTTTTTTTTTCTCATATTGCACTGGCTAGAACTTCTTAGATGATGTTGAATAAAAGCAATGAGAGAAGATATCCTTGTCTGGTTCCTGCTTTTAAAGGAAAAGTGTTCAATCCTTCACCTTTATATAAAAAGTTAGCTGTAAGTTTTTTGTAGGTGTCCTAAATCAGGATAAGGCTGTTTTTTGTTTTTTGTTTTTTTAATTTTACTTTGCATTCCTGAGATAAACCTTGCTTGGTCATGATGTAATATCTTTCAATATATGTATTGTTGGATTAAATTTGCTTAAAATTTTAATAATATTTGTGTTGTTCATCATGAATACTGAACTGTAGTTTTCTTGTAAGGTCTTCCCTTTTAGTATCAGGGTAATGCTTGATTTATAGAATTAGATGGAAAGTATATCTTCATATTGAATTTCTTTGAAGAGTTTATATGTAATTGATATTATTTCTTATTAAATTATTTGGTAGAATTCACCAGTGAAGCTATCTGGGCCTGGAACTTTCTTGAGTGAGATTTAGAACCTTATACTTTTAAGGCATATTTTTCATTTCATCCAATTTTTTTAATTTATTGTAATAAAATTGTATATATCCCTTATTTTCTCCTTACAATATGCAGTGGGTATCTGTAAAGATGGCCCCTCTTTTATTTCTGGTATGAGTATTTTAGTTCCTTTCTCTTTTCTTTCACTTAACCTCTATAAAGAATTATCAATTTTATTAATCTTCTCATTGAAATTACTTTTTGTTTCATTGACTCTTTTTTAAAATTTTTCTATTTCACTGATTTTTTTTAATCAGATCCTTATTATTTCTTATCTTATGTTTACCTTGGGTTGCATTTGGTTTTCTGTATCTGGTTTCCTAAAGGCAGAGGTTAAGGACATTGAGACTTTTTTGTTTGTTTGTTGCATATGATTTAGTGCTACAAATTTCTCTATGAAAACTGCTTTAGATGCATCTCACAGATTTTGACATATTGTGTTTTATCTTTATTTAGTTCAAATACTTTTAAATTCCCTTTTGATTTTTTCTATGACCCATAGGTTGTATAGAAGTGTTTGATTCTATTTCTAAATATTTAGGAATTTTCCAGATATCTTTATGTTGCTAATTTTTAATTTAATATCATTATATTCAGAAAACATACTTTGTAGGCTTTGATTCCTTTTTAAATCTGAGGTATGCCCCATTATGGTATATCTTAGTAAATTTTCTTTACATACTTGAAAAGGATGTGTATTCTGCTCTTGGGTATTTTATAAATACAAATTAGATAAAGTTGGTTGACAGTGTTGTTCAAGTTTTCTATATCCATAGTGAATTTTATCTTCTTATTTTATCAGTTATTGAAATAGGGGTTTAATAATATCTGACTATAACTAGGATTTATCTATATTTTCTCATAGGTCTAACAGGATTTTTTCTCACTGATTTTAAAGTAATTAGTTATATAAACATTAGATTTGTTATGACCTTTAGGTAAATTTATCCCTTATTATGAAATACTCATTTTTATCCCTACTGTATTGTTTGTTCTGAAATCTACTTTTTTGATACTAATATAGTCATTCCAGTTTCCTTTTGATTAGTGTTAGCATGGTATATAATATTTCATCTCTTTAGTTTTCACCTATTTATGCATTTATATTTAAAGTAGGTTTCTTTTAAGGCATCATATAATTGGGTCTTGTTTTTCATCTACTTTGAGTTTCGGTATTGTAATTGGGTAGTTTAGACCATTTACATTTTATGTGTTATTGATTTACGTGGGTTTAAATTTGTCATTTTGCTCTTTGTATTCTATTTACTCCTTATTTTCTTTGCCTTTTCTCTTTTATATTTATATTGTTAATTAGGTGTTTTGTGATTATAATTTGTCTTCTATGTTGGTGTGTTGTGAGGATTCACTGTAGCAGGTCTGGAAATAGTCTGATCTATTTTGCTGAAGTAAAGGATGTACCTGTATGGCACTGACCCCTGGTTTAGGCATGGAATATAATTATTAACAGTGGTTTTGGTAACCCTGGCTCTTAGGTCAGTTTCATGGTACTTTGTATAATTTGTCAATATAGTATATTGAAAACAGTGAGCTCCATGATTTTTAACTGTTTTCAGTGAGACCCCCAGAGACCTCTGCCACTGGGGCTTGTCCTATACAGAAATATGCCTTTGTGACCAGGATATTAAAAGGTCATGGGGTAGACTCTATCTTGTACTCTCTGGCTCTGAGAAGTTATGTTTACACATCAGTAGTTCCTGAGCAGAAAAAGAGAAAGTACATTTGATATAGTCCTTCAGAAAGGGGACATTGAATCTCATACCTATTCTCTCCAAACTACTTGCTCTGAGGCAACTTTTATCTGTGATGTACATCTTTAAGACTGTGATGGATGCTACAAATAAAAGTGCCTCATAAGCTCTTTTGAACTGAATTGTGTTCCTCTCCAACTTCAGATGTTGAAGTTCTAAGCCCTAGTACCTCAGAATTTGACTATACTTGGAGATAGGGCCCTTAAAGAGATAATTAAGGTTACACGAGGTCATATGGGTAAAACCCAGTCAAATCTGACTGGATTTCTTATTAGAAGATGAAATTTGGACACAGAAGAGACACCAGGGATGAGTGCACACAGAGGAAAGACTGTGTGGGGACAAAGAAAGTAGGCAGCCATCTACAAACCTCAGAGACAGGACTCAGAAGAAACTAAACCTGCAGACACCATGATCATGACTTCTAGCCTCCAGGACTGTGAGAAATAAATTAGTGCCGTTTCAACTCTCCAGCCTGTGGTATCTTGTTAGGGCAAGCCCTAGCAAACTAATACACCATTGTAGGCACCATTTGTGACTTTTCTTTTGGGAGTTCAGGAGGACATAGCAAAGGCAGTTGTAGCTTTGTCATCTCATCTTTCACATATATGACTTCAAGATAAGAAGCTTATGGCTTTACAAAAGGAAATCAAAATAAGAAAAAGAATAACAATCAGGCTCTTACATTTGGAAGTCCTTAAATGTTTATATAAAAATGGTATGAAAAAAGAGGGGAGTTGTTGGTGTACCAACCAAAATTTTGATGGTTTTATAGGGAGCTAGGGGAACCTACAACTGTGTCTCTTTAAACTTCCAAGAATGTGAAAATTACAAGGCAGATATACCTAATTTATCTGAGTTTAAATGAATTTTATAAAGAGAAATGTTCTCCAACATTGGACACCAAAATGCCTACTTTTAATATTAAAGTTGTACACTTGAGACATTGTAAATCAAATATATTTCAACAAAAAAAATATTCAAGTGTTAATGGAGAAAGATGATTTATAGGAAGGCCAAGGTTTCTTGACACAACTCCCGTTATGGAACTCAAGTCTTTTACAAATGTGTGGGTGAAATGGCCTGGCATTGGGGAAAATTTCCTGTAAAAGTCTACTGGAGGCAGGTAATACAGTACTTCCTAGGACGGCTAATAAGTACCTTAGGTGTCATGAAATTACTTTTGTAGGATGCAGGAATGCTGAGGGGAAAGGAAAAAAAAATCTGCATAATAGTTTCAATATGTAATAAAGAAATGTTTACACTTTGGTGACGTCTCTCTTACATGAATGTTTGCTGAAAATTCCTCTTTTTTAAAGAATAAAGAATGATCTGGATAACAGCCAGCCTATTAAACATGCTTCTGGGAGGGGTTTACAACCTCAAAATAAATAAACAAGTGGGAGATGTGACTATGACAATATGGAAAAATATTAAAGTGACTATGTCTTCTGGTTCTTGTTTCACAGGATATCAAGAACCCATGTTAGGAATATTTATCCAGTCAAATCCAGAGAACACTGACTAATTGTAATCTGAATGAATATTGTGTGGTCATTAATTTTGGTGATGAAGGCATAAAAAGGGTACTAGGATACAGGGGTAGAAGGTTGTCTGCTGCATGACCCACTCTCATAACATTAGGTATAATATTAACTGTTTGGCCTGTCATTGTGGGTAGAAAGCTGGGAAGAGTTGGAGAAGAAATCGATACACTTGAATCATTGACACAAGAATGGGTATAACTTGGAGGTCCTACATTCCTGAGAATAAAAAGTCAGCAACTTCATGTGAATGGTTATGGGGAATACTATGTTATATTGAAAGCAAAGCCCATTTAGGGGGACTACTACTCATTATCTATATGTCCTGATCCCTGGGGTTTCATATTTAGTTACTGATTTCAACACAGAAGAAGTTAATACCCAGTGACAACAGTAGGTCTGTTGGATCAAGTAGAATTGACCCATTTGAAATGACAGTTTTAGCTGAATTTGGGGTGGGGTAGGAGTATTGTTTAAAATTCTCTTCTAATGAGAAAATACATACAAAAAAGAAAAGGAAGCTATTCTGGCATTCGTAGGACATCTTGAATGCATTCTATTCTATATGGACAAGGATGGCAAGATGCTTGGAAAAATAACTTGGTCCAAATAAACTGTTTTTTAATCAGTGTATACATTAAAATGCTCAAATCCAGAGGTAGAAGAAAGCCCACATACTGAAATGAACTGGAATAATATATATGTTAATTCTAAAGGAAACTGAAATATCTTAGGCAAAATGGCTGGTGGTTCTCACAGAAGCCTAAGGTATGTGCTTTTGGAAGCTGTATGAGTCACCTAATCCATAGAGATGTTGAAATGGAGGATACTATCTATTGAGAATCTCTTGGACAATTCTTGTGCTACAGCTGAATGCTAACCAGTCTTTACCTGTAGTGAAACAAGTGGATATTTTAAGACAAATCTTAATCTGGACTAGAGTACTTTCTATGGGAAATAGAAGGTCCCTGGCATGGGGTCCTTCTTACTGGAAAAAATACCTATTAAATCATGTAATCTTAGACAAGGAATTTGGTTGTATATTCAAGTCTTTGGAATCCTGGAATAGCTGTCATAACCTCTAAACTATACCCTTATGAGAAATAATGTATTGTAGATGGAACAGTAGATTTGGTTAGATGGGACAAAATAAAAATACTGTAATTATGTCAAGTTACATAGCGGTATTACATAGTGAATTATAGGGATCACAAATAAAATTAATGGTAGAAAAGCAAAAGAAATCATATGATAATACTGGTGTTTATGATCAAGTGTATTGGAAGATGAGTCAAAATTCTCTCAAGATATTACTTATATGGAGGGGGATTGACCTGAAGCAGATTTAAATGTGATTAATAATAGATTGATTACAGTTCTTAATTACACAGAAAATGTATACTAAAAAGTGCTGAAAACTTTAGATTTGGAAAACAAAAAAATTGTAAAGTTACTATAAAAACACATTTCATGAAGTTTGTGTTGGTCTTTTTAATGCCTAGCTGTCTGTTTTTAACTTCAAGTCATTACTTATTGCAAATGTTAGGTATCTGTACATGCATTTGGATTTCACAAGTGATTACATGATGTTCTAAGGCTGTCAAATCAAGAGCAAGTTTTTGTCATAAAAAGCCTTTGTCCATGGGTCAGTGGAGTGGACTATGAAGTGAAGGTTCATTCCAGCAGGCCTGCAATTAACCTAAGCTATTTTGCTGAAGCAGAGCCGTACCTGCATGGCACTGACTTCTGGTCATGCACAAATGTACTGAATGACAGTGCAGTGCACTGGATCTGAAACACAGTTGGAAGCACTTTGTGCAAACTTGTCAGTACTATGGTAATAGCTTTACAAAATTTATGCTTTACAACCTGGTTTTGATGATAACTTCACATGCTTTAGTCATTGTGGCTGATGACATAGCAATTATGTGTCTACATGACAAGCAGGGCATAAGAAATCCAACCAAGATTCCATGTTGAGCTCCCTGGTTCTGAGGTGTTCTGGTGCATATGTCAGTGGATCCTAATATAAGAAAAAAAGTGAGCCTGGTACAGTTCTGCAAAGGGAGGACAATTGATGTCTGTGCTCAGTATCTCCAGATTGTTACTCTAAGGCAGACATTGGCAACAAAGCATGTTTTAACTTTATTGCTTTTTGCTGTATTGTATCATTTTCCTGGCTAAATTGTAGTTTTATAAGAGATGATATTTTAGGTCCTGCTTTCTTCTTTAGCAAACCAATTTTATTTGGTTTTATTTATTCGGTCCCACTGATAGAGCAGTTGACTTATTAGCTGTAACTCTCTCTCTCTCTCTCTTTTTTTTTTAATAATTTGGTGGTGTTTTAAGGTTTAGAGTATACATATATAGTATGTCACAATATTCTTTAAGTGATATCATATCACTTCATGAATCATTCACTTCATGAATTTATAAAAGTATATTTTTGTTATCTCATTCTCAGCCTTTGTGCTATTATTCTCATAAACTTATAATACTTATATGTTATAAATCCCATTATATAATTTTACTATACAGTTGACCCTTGAAAAACATGGGTTTGAACTGTGTGGGTCCACTTACATGCAGATTTTTTTCAGTAGTAAATAATACAGTACTACACAATCTGGAGTTGGTTGAATTCACAGAAGCTGAACCACAGGTACAGAGGGACGGCTATAAATTATACACCGATTTTCAACTGCACAGAGGGTGGGCATCCCTAACCCCTGCGTTTATCAAGGGTCAGCTCTATTAGCTTTAAAGTTTCAATTGTCAGCTTAAAATTGTTTAAAATATGTAAAAAAAGTCTAGTGTTTACACACATTTTTACTTTTTTTGGTGTTCTTCATTACTTTGTAAAATACAGATTTTCATCTGGTATCACTTTCTGTGTGAAGGAATTCTTCTAACTTGTACTTTAAAGATATTTGCTCCACTGCTTTCAGGCATACATTTTATCTAAGAAAAGTCTGTTGTCCTTCTAATCCTTTTTTTTTTTTCTACTGTGCATTTTTTTTTTTTTTTTAATCTACTCTGTGAGGGCAAAGGGTGTGTGGGAAATCTCCTACCTTCCTCTGAATTTTATAACTTAAACTTAAAATGATGTAAAAAATCCAAGTATTAATAAAAATAGCAGCCAACATCTAGGAATTCAGAATAATACATTGGCTAATTTATTTTGCTATAACCATTTTTTTAATTCCTTTGTTCCAACTTTGAAGTAAATGGTGTCAAACACATAGCACTTCTTGCCTCATCAACTTCAAATTGTTTGGCTCAGGCCATCTCCCTAAAGTACAATGTAATATGATAAGTACACCTATTATCAGACACTCATTGTCAATGTTACAGTGGGCATAATAATGGCCCTCTAGAGATGTCCACATCTAAATCTCTGGAACATAGGAGTATGTTACCTTACATGGCAAAGGATATTTAAGTTTGCAGATCAAATTAAATGTGATAAGTGACTGACGTAGAAATGGTAGAGTATCCTGGATTATGCATGTGTGCCCAATAAGGTCAGAGTGATGTGATATGACATCACTCAGCTGGTGCTGCCCTTGAAGAAAGAAAGGGGGTCATGAGCCAAGGAATACAGATGGCTTCTAGAAACATGAAAGGACAACAAAACAGAATCTCCTAGAATTCATGGATAAGCAGGAAGAATGACACACTGGGAGAGAGAGAGCAAGGAAGCTCCAAGCTCTTTCCCGCATGCCTTGCCTTATGCATCTCTTCCATTTGACTTTTCTTGGGTTATATCATTTTATAATAAACTGGTAATCTAGTAAGTGCTGCTCTAGCAAATTAATTGAATCTGAAGAAGGTTTCATGGGTAACTCTGATTTTATAGTCAGTTGGTCAAAAGCACAGGTGAGAACTTGGACTTGGAATTGGTGTATGAAATGGGAATCTGGTGGAATTGAGCCCTTAACCTGTGGGATCTGATGCTATCTCCAGGTAGATAGTATCAGAATTGAGTTAACTGCCTGGTGGTTTTGGAAAAAACACATGTCAGAGCAGAAAAAAGTAAGAGAACAAACAATTTGAAGCTAAAGTACTATTGGAGATCAGATGGAGATCAATTTGAAACAAAGCTGTTAGAAGAAATAATAGACTCCATTAAAGAAACATAAGTTGATATACAGATACTTGATATGGACATATTTTCAGCAATCTTTGCTAAGAGAATTGTGCTTCTTTAAATTTTTGTTGAATATATCACCCTCTATTCTGATTTAATATCCAGAACACTGCAGCCAGAAAGAAATCTGAAGACCTATTATGGATAGTGCTAATACATTTTGAAATAACATTAAATTCTCTATAGTTTAAAAGTAATTGGACTATTTTCCTTTCTATTTAAAAGAGTAATTGATTTGAGAAAACTAGAAAATATTTCTAAAATTTCAGCAAACCATTTAATCGCCTTCAGCCAGAACCTGTATGAAAAAGAAATACTCTGCTCTGTATTTTTATGACCTCACCATGCTATTTCTATGATTTATAATGATCTGATTCCAAGACATGGTGGTAGAACCTACAAAAGCACTCTAAATCTTCACTGCAATCATTAAAAAAAAAAAAAAAAAAGAAAAACTACAGTAATGGCAGAGGTTGCCTATAATCCAACAAGTATCTTCTCAATTTTCCATTGTCATGTAACTCTTAATTCACCTTTTATGTAAAATGCCAATATTATTATTGCACATTATTATTATTATTAGTTTTATTTTCCTAGTATCGTCATTTGCAGTTCTTGTGACATACAGGCAGAAAGTATTTTTTATTGTATGTATCACTTTATTTGACAAAACATAGTAAATATTTTGATAACTAAAAATATTTTTTTAAATTTCCGGTTTTATTCTAGAGCAATTATGCTTTCTATAGAACTAATTTTTTCTCATCAGCATATATTTAGTTTGTTGCCAGCTTTTTTAAAAGTCAAAATAGTCTATCATTTCTATGTTCACTTACCCAATAGTTTGTCACTTTAGACTGGGCATCATTTATTTATAAAAGAGAAAATCATATCCTGAGGCACTATACCACAAGAAGCTTTAAAGTTTAAATGACCAAAATGGTAAGAACAAGAGGAGATACAAAAATAGAACCACTGAAAGAGAATTTTCATTATATGAATGTATTAATCTGTCATGTTTTCAAGCCTCTTTAAGTTCAATACCACTTACCAACCACATTATCAATATGAAATTTTTATTCAGAGTGATGGACTCTACTAAATGACTATTTTTTAACATGTGTCTTACATGAAATTTTAAAGAAAATTTCTCACTATGCATTTTATAATCAAACATTAATCCTCTAACAAAAGAACAGAGAATCTTCTCTATAATACCATTTGTGTGTGTGGGTGTGAGTGTGGGTGTGGTTGTGGAGTGTGTGTGTTCATAACACTAGCCTACTCAATATGGAAAACATTTCTTCCTACATTCATAACATATCCATTTTAGTGAAATGTAAAATCAATATGCTTTATTTAAAATAATCTTAAACTTTTAAAAAGCCTGTAAAATAGTAAATAAAGAAGAATTTGGAGTCAGACAGGATTAAACAGCTATCACAATAGTAATTCATTCAATGAAATTCTGAGCTTTACTACAACCCCTGTTTTTTCATCTGTACAAATTTCCTCCATTAAACAAATATGTTTTGACTGTTCTAGATACTTGGGATATAGATGAAAAAAAAAAAGATTTTCCCTCATGGGTTTGGTGTCCTAGTTGTGGGGAAAATTGCATACGAAGGTAGTTTGGCAGGTAGGTAGATGATTAAATACATAGATTGACAGATAATTTTTCCCATATGCTAAATAATGTGAAAAGAGGAAAGAGAGTAATGGTCTGGGAAGTCAGGTAAAGTCTCTTCAGGGAGAAACTGATGTAAGCTGGGAAAATGAATATTAAGTAGGCATATGAGACTCTGGACAATGAGCCTTCAAGATGGAGAGAGCAGGGAGTAAGACCTTTGTGGCAGGAACGTACTTGCTGTGATAATTGGACAAAAAAGAGAAAAAAAATATGCCAATTGAGCTAAGACATGTTCAGGGTTTACATTTAATCTCAAGTGTGGTTTGAGAGTTATTAACAGAGGCATTCTAATTTGAGGGTTTGTGGAGAACATTTTAAATTGTAAATGTATATAGGAATCTGAAACACTGGTTTTCAATAAGTTTTTAACATTTTTTCATTCTGCAAGAACCAATGTTTAAAGATTTTTCCCAGGAAGTTTGGTATTACAAAAAGAACACCATATGCATCAAAGACAAACAAACTTGGGTTTGACTCTTTTCTCTGACACCTATTATGTGATCTTGGGCCTAAAGGGATAAAAAACCACCTCAAGCAGCTTCCATATCTCCTCAAAAACCATTTCACAATCTCATTTGCCTCTACAAGTAGCACATATTCCCATTTACCTTACAAAAAAGAGGGTTACAAATAAAATATAACAGGATATTAAATATATAAATAACTATAATTATTGAACACTATCAAATATTAATATATTGTGATAAGAAGCATTGTAACAATATAATCATAATACAATATTCAAAACTTCATTTAGGAGATTTCTAAAACCAGAAGCATGTTGGTAAAACTTATCCACTGAATTAAATAAAACTTTGATTTTCCATGCTCCCTTTATTCAGAATAAACTTAGAAAAGGACAGAATCAGGTTACTCTCTTAGAAAGATTTCTAATCTTATAAATTTCATAGAGATGTTTAGTTAGCTCAGTTTGCACTGATCCCACCTATCCAGGCTAATTTCATATTAGAATTGACACATTGCCTGTAATATTAATGAGTTTTGTATATAGATATTTGTGTGATATGACTGTTATAGACCTCATACTATCAGCCTGCAGTACCACAAAACAAATTAAAATCAATTAACAGAAGTAGAAATAAATCTGTTTTTTTAAATGTCCATGTGGAAAAATTTGTAAGCCTCTATAACCATGTTTATCTCCACAGTAGCTGTGATATTTAACATCATCTTATAGGTTAATATATTTTTTAATCTGAAGTTCTAGCTATAACTTCTCCCATAAAAATTGTATCAAATATTTTAAATAGTCAATAAGAGGTGGACATGATTGTCTTCATTTCTTTTCCATATAAATGTGCGTGTTGATTGTAGTTAGGCTGTACCTTTTCCACTATTGGGAGGGAGGTGAGGTAGATAAATTTTGTCTTATGCTCTAGGATCATTTAATAAATGGAGAGGACTGAATGTTACTGTAGATCTTATATTTGAGTTTTTTGCAATAAGGGCAGAGACTTTGGGTTTGCCCACTTTGAGAGAGGTGCATATATTCCCCTTCCCCCCCCGCAAAAAAGTAGAGAATCCACCCCACAAGAGAAAACAGTAGCTAATACCAACCGTATGCTCCCCAACCCCATTTCTCTTCTTGGGTCTATGGGATGACTATTTTTCCTAGCCTTCCTTGCATTTATTTGTGGTCACACTATTAAGCTTGTGCCAATGGAATGTGCCCAGAATTATGTGTCACTTCCAGGCCTGACCCTGAAAATCAGTCATGACATCCTCCACGCTTTCTTTCTCTCCCATCCCCAATAGTTGGAACTGAAAACTCACTGATGATGGAGCCATAGAATGGAAGGGGCCTGGATTACTGAATGACAGCTTGAAGGGGAATGGATAGGAGAAACTTCCAATCTGTACTCACTTTGCAAGCATAAGGCATTAACTTTAATTTTTAAAATCTGTAATATTTTGGGCACATTTGTGACAACAATTTTCTCAATAATTGAAAGAAAGGTAAAATTCTAACTTCCAAGAAGTTAGTTACAGTGCATATGTATTTTATTTTTGTATCCAGAGTGCCTTCCATGATTCCTGGAACACAGTGGGTGTTCAATCAATTTATGACTGACAGATGAACTGACTGGTAGAATGAATAGTTGAATGTCTCAAAAGGGTACATTTGGTTAAGTAAGCATCACCCCAAAACAACCTGGGTTCATTTCAGATTTAGTTTCAGATATAACCTAGTTTATTTTTTGTAAGTGAACATATGACAATAAAATCAAACACATATAGGTTCCTTGTTCAGTATTAGTTTCCTATTGCTGTAACAATTTGCTGTAACAAATTACCATAAACTTGGTGGCTTAAAACAACACAAATTTATTATTTTACAGTGATGTAAGTAAGAAGTCCGATGTAAGTCTCACTGGGCTAAAATCAAGGTGCCAACAGGGCTAATTTCTTTCCAGAGGCGCTTGAGAATTGTTCTTTGCCCTTCCCAGCTTCCAGAGGCTGTTGACATTCCTTGGCTCATGGTTCCCTTCCTCTATCTTCAAAGCCTGCAACAGCAGATTTGGTTCTTACATCATAGTAATCTGACCTCCACTTCTACCTCCCTCTTCCACTTTTAAGGATCCTTGGACTACACTGGGCCCACTTACATAATCCAAAATAATCTCCTTATTTTAAGGTCAGCTAATTAACAAAGTTAATTCCATCTGTAATTCCCCTTTGCCATGTTAGGTAACTTATTCATAAATTCTAGGGATTTGGATATGGACATCTTTAAGAGGCCATTATTTTGTCTACCACAGTTCTTTTATATATAATTAATAGTTTATTATATTTAATGAAATTCATAAAGTGTCATAATCAAGAATTTTCATAGGAAGCCACAGATTTCTATAGAACACATCAAACATTTTGTTGATTTCCATTCTTGCATAGACTGAAAAAGTTAAGGAGATAAAAAATAGAAGTTCTGCTTTGAATTCATATGAACATATTTGGAGTCACCCTGTATTATGCAGGATCAGTGTAGTTAAAGAATTTTCCAACTGTTATTATTTGTTATTTTACCAATCTGCTACATATATATGCCCTTAAAACAGCTGAAGTAATCTCTTTCTGGAGGCTGCAATGTGCCTTTGTAATGGAGGGGATGATTTTGAGATATTTTCAGTTTCTATTTTAACAGTCTAGAAGTGTCTGGAGTGACGTCAAATTTCACATTCATCCTTGTTCATTCAGAAACCCATTTAGATTGGGGCAAATGGGATATATTCTTTCATATTGCTGACACTATTGAAGAGCCAAATAATGAAGGATCCTACAGCTTTTGTTCTTCAATTCCCCAAATCCCATGTTTATACCATGTTTTTTTTCATTGGAGAAAGGTTGGTCTCATAAAACAAAACTGCCTCAGATTTCGTATCACTAGCACTTCCTGATACAAGACACTTGAGTTTGCAAGCTGAAATCTGTCGTGTTTTCTGTTTATTATTTTCAGCATCTTTTTTCAGTTCCTCATCTAAATAAACCAAAACAAAAAGTAACTAACATTTGGTTATCTACCCACTGGTAAATTAAAGCTTTCACTGACAGAAAGAAATGTTTGAGAACGTCAGAAATTGTGTTTCCTCTACTTTAAATACTACTAATTTGTTTAAGTTCTAACTACCCAATGTTTGTAATATTTGACATCATGTTCCTTTTGATCATGACCATGATCATCTGACCATCTCTTTGAATGCTATTATTAAGACTACAGAATTTAAGGCTATATCAGTAATTTCAGCTGAAGAATGATTTTTTATCTTTTCCTCTTAAGGCATTCAATTTTATCCTGATTGACACTCAAGGTCTAAAGAAATAACAGAGGAGTAAACCAATTGGAAGTGAAATAAGAATTGAATATTAACTAAGCACAGCTTCTAGAGAGCTTTCAGACAGGAGTTCTGCTAGGGACAAACAACCTCCACGTGAGTGAGCACCAAAATAATAAGAATGGGAAAATGCCATCTGACTTCTAGTTGAAGTCTCCCACTTCAAGTAAAGCAGATTTCCAAGGTCAGGTCTAGAGAATAACAACATTTGAGCTCACTGGCCAGATGCTCCATTGGAAAGCAAAAGTTCAAGCCTATTGCTGGCAGAAAAGTGGGGAGAATGTAAAATAATTTGTGCCAAGGGCCAAGAATAAGCGATGAGCTAGAAAATGATCATCTTACCCATAATCATGGAATAAGGGCTGTACAAAGCCAATTTAAAATTCAGGTGAGAGATTTAGTTCTGCTGACAAAATTTTGAGCTCCACCATGCTTTGCAACACTAAGTTGGACTTTCTGTTTTTCCTTAAGTTAACAGTCTCAGGCCATTTTTGTATCCTTTTGGTTTCTTCATGTTATTCTCCACAGAAAAGTAAGCTAGGTTTTAATCCTATGATTTAGAAAGCAAATTTATCTCAGAATATAGAAGTTAGACTCACAAAGACTTATTTGGTTAGTCATCTGGGAGCTATTTGCATTACTTTGGACATCTGACACTGTCAAATTTAGACTGCTTTAGTTTATTTTTAGAAATATACTTATTAGAAGGGTTACTCTGGGAGATGATGTCAGAAAAAAATATTTTTTTTCTTTCAAAATATTTTCTTGCATTATTATGAAGAGGAATGCTGAGTGTTGGTAGGTACTCACATAAAATTGAACTGGAAGTGTTCACTAAAGACCTCAACATTAGAAGGGAAATGATATAAATAGAAATTTTGTTTTTAAATCTCTAAAAAATAAGTAGTCTTTTCTATCTTTCCTGTGATCACTGGTCTCAGGAACATCTTATTTAAAAGTTTCTATGGTAAGTTCCTTGAGTTGATTCTTATGGAATATACTTCCAAACTGAAGACAAAATATCACTTTTTACTTCTGTTTTTACTGTTGTTTTCACACATTTATGAAGAAGGTAGATGGCAATAACATTCTTTGAGACTCCACCATGTAAGAAGCATACTGGTAGTTATTATCATTAATCCTCACAATAACTCTGTGATACTGTATATTTTTATACTTATTTTAAAAATGAAGAAACATATGGAGAAAGTAAATGATGTGTTCAAGAGTGTGAGTGAGGATGGAAATCCAGGTCAGCTTGATTTTAAATTCATGTTCTCTCTAATACACTGCACTGTCTCTGCGTGAAAAACAAGGTTTCCATTACCCACACTTTACCTGTCTATCATTCTGCCGTGCATATCCTCTCTCAGAAATGGAAAGAGTATACAAGTAAGACAGCATTTTGGCCACCCCACTGACTTCAAAAGATAAATAATTTGTATCTCTATTTACCAGAATCCCTATGAGATTAACATTAGTCATTAGTCAATCCTAAATTAAGTGGAGATATACATTTCTTTTGTTATTCTTGGCTTAATATTTTTAAATATAGTATATATTATTATATTTTAAAAATTTTAAATATAGTATGCATCATACCCATTATGTATATATATGCATTCACATATGTGTACATATATATACACATATATGTATATAAGTTCTTTACATATTCTATAAATACATAAAGATATATGTAATAGATTTTTTTATATAAGTCATATGTGATATGATATATACCATTCAGAATAGCAATAAAAGTAGGATCTATGCACTAAGCTCTACAATTAAGAAATAGCATATTACTAGTGTCTTTGAGGAACCCTTTGAACCCATCCTAAATGCATAACTCTCCCCACAGGTAGACATCATTGTTTTTTTTTCTTTACAGTTTTATCATGCATGTAAATATACCACAAAAGATGTAAGTCTTAATGGCAAAAAATTTAATTTTATATAAATTGAGTCGTATTATATGTATTTCTCTGAAACTTTCTTTTTTTCAAAGTTTCATTGGTGAGATTCATTATGTTTATGGGTGTATATGATACTGTGGTTTATAATGAGAAACATAGATTTTGTCTTCTACCTGGTTCCTGGCGTAGAGATCCAAAAACACTTAGAACTTCCTAAGTGATGAGAGAATAATAAAAGTGCCTTTGTTATGTTAATGAGGTGACTTTTGGAAATCCCCTGAAGATGGGGGCCTGTTTTCCAAGGGAACCAACTATGATTAGATGATCAGAACTTTTAGTCCATACCTCCCAGCCTCTGGGAAGGACAGAAGCTGGAGGTTGAATGAGTCACCAATGACCAATGATGTAATTTATCATGTCTCTGTAATGGAATCTCCATAAAAAAAAAAGAAAGGAGGGGGTTGGGAGAGTTCCAAGTTGATGGACCACCCAGAATATATCCACATGCTGATGCTCCTCAGAGACAGAAGATCCTGTTGTCAGGACCTCTCCCTATGTATTTCTTCATCTGGCTGTTTATTCTTATCCTTTAATATCCTTTGTAATAAACTGTAATTTAGTAAGTAAACTAGTTCCTTGATTTCTGTGAGCAGCTCTAGCAAATTGAATCCTTGAAGGGGTTGTGGGAACCTTCAATTTATAGCCAGTTGGTCAGAAGCACAGGTAACAACCTGGACATTGTGTCTGAGGTGCGGACAGTATTGTGGGACTAAGACCTTCACTTGTGGGATCTGATGCTATCTCCAGGTAAACAGTGTCAGAAGTGAATGGAACTGTAAGACACACAGCTGGTGTCCAAGAATTGCTTGGTGGTTTGAAAAAAGACACACATCTTACTTTCTACTTATTCATTTTTACTGCTTTATAACAATCCAGTGTTCAAATATAGAATAATTGATTTATCTATTCTCCCATCTCAGGTTTATTATGGAACTTATTATTCAAACTTATAATACAACACTGCTTTTGTTCTTACTCATTCCCCTGGAGCATATATGCAAGGGTTTCCTTAGGGTATATATTCAAAAGTGAAATCACTGACCACTAGATGATACACATATTCAGTTTCATTAGATAATACTGAGTTTATTTTCCAAAATGGATATACCAATTTACCTTGTATCCAGCAGTGTGTAGGAATTTCCACTGTTTTATTTACCTGTCAAAATTTGACACAATCATTTTTTTTCTTATCTGGACTTTTTAAAAATGTCATTTCATTATATTTTTAATTTGCATTTCCATAATGACTAATGAGTTGATCATACTTAAATCTGCTTGCCGACCAGCTTGCTTCTATGAATTTCCTGCTTCTGCCTTTGTCACATTTTTCTATTGCGATATCTGTTTTTCTTCATGATTTATACTGATTTTTTTATACTATGAGCATCAGGATTCTTTTTATGATGTATTTTGAAAATATCTTCTTTTAGTTTCTTTCCATGAATAAAAGTGCTTAATTTTAATGAAATTGATTCTATTATTTCCCTTAGGTTTTTAAATTTTTTTAGATTCTTTAAGAATTTCTTATCTACTCAAATGTGGAAAAAAAATTATTAACATAGAGTTTCTTATATCATCTAATGATTTACTATCACAATTAATTTCGTTATCCATCTGAAATTGACTGTTTTGTTTATTGTGTGAAGTAGGGATTTAATTTTATTTTTGTTGTATATAAATAATTAATTATCAGCACTTATCTACACTATCCCACTCATACACAGATTATCATACACGCTTTGTCTGTGGTGTAATATCAGTTTCCATAAATGAAATACTATTTCCAAGTTCTCTCTTCTGAATAATTCTAAACAATGTTCTGGAATATTGACCTATGCTTGTCAGTGACGTTTGTTTAAAACTTTTTGATAAATTTGGTTTTTATTAATGGAAAGACTCTTATTTTTCTCTCTCAATTGTGCCTTGGCTAATTTTGAGTTCTCACTCTTTAAAGTACATTTTACCACCAACTTGTAATTTCCATTATGAAAAATGTTAGATTTTTCATTGAAATTTTACTCAATAGTTAAGTTGGGGGCAAATGAATCCCTTTTTATATTAAATATTTCTATCTTTGAATATTATATATCTCTATCTTACAAAAGACTTTGTTAAAGTCTTAAAATTTATAATCTTCTCACAATTGTCTTGCAACTGTAATTGGTATATTGGTTTAAATAATGCCATTTAACTTCGTGGTTGGTATTTTCTAAATAGCAATCATACCATGAACAAGTAATAAGAGTTGTATTTCTTCTTTTTAATCTATATATTTGCTACTTATTTCTTGCCCTACTATGCTGATTAGGTCATCCAGGATGACATTGAAAAAGTAGGAAATTTGGGGCTAAAGAAAACAAATAGCTAAAAAAAAAAAGACAGCAAAATATATAGACAAATAATTTCAATAAAATTTTGAATCTTGAAATTAAAATTTAAGTGTTATAAAATTTAGACATTATTTTTAAAAATGTTGAGTGGAGAAATAAACTTCTAGATCACTTTAAGAAACATAAAGAAGATCGAGAGAAAGAGATTCAGTTGAATCACAATAAAATTTTTTCTAGTTTTCAAAGGGAAATTAATAATGTATATCAATTTTCAAGATTAATATAATGAGTGCCAACATTCAATTAAATATTGTAAAGATAGCTAGCAGACATGTAGAATGTCATGGATGTTACTTCTTTGTCTCTACTTGTCACAGATAGTTATAATTATTGGGACAACACTAGTTTAGGGGAAAGGTTTAATAAAGGGAATATATTTTTATATTATATACTTTTCTACTATTTCAAACTTTTAAAAATAGAATATTTTTTGTGTGATAGAAGAAATTAAATTTGATAAAAATAATGGGCTTTTTTCATTCCAAGTGTAGTTCATATACTTACAAATTTGAAGAGATAAGTATTATTTATGATACATGAATTGATGGACACTTTTCCATGCTGCCATTAAATTGTCCAAATATCTTTTTTTTCCTGAAATTATACATTAATCCCATTCTTTATCACTTTTCAATTGAACTTTATATTTGTGCTCAACAGACTATCACAAGCACAGTTTGGACTAGATCTATCAAAATACTTCTTCCGAGTCCATTTAAAAAATGAAAATTATTGAAACAAACCTCATACCTACTGAATCAACATCACTGGGAATGGCATTCAGGAATATTAACTTTAACACAGTGTCCTAGATGTTCTTGATATATATTATATTTTGAGAACCGTTGCTCTTACCCTAGAGTGCACATTGGATTTTTCTCCCTACTTTCACTAAATACTACTAAGGCATAGCTTCTGAGATTTTAATGTAGTAGCCCTGTGATGATAACTGAACATAGATATAGATAGATAGATAGATAGATAGATAGATAGATAGATAGATAGATAGATATCTTTGAAGAGTTATCCAAGTAGTTCTGTTGCTTATCCTTTACTGTATAGAACATGTAGTGGACATGTGTCATTGAATTTGACTAACATCCCAACATATCTTTTAACAATATGGTTACATTTTGTTAGTTTCTCATATAATTAGTCCTACCTTTACAAACTAGGACTTAAAATAACAATACAGCAACAAACAGACATGTATTTCCCAGGTGCTTTTGCAAACACATAGACTAAGTCCCACTAATCAGACTCACCCAGCTAAGGTTAATGAGGAAATAAACAGCATGTGGAGATATCACAGCTTGATGGGGGGAGGTAACAGCAATTTTTGCATAAGTTCTTTAAAAATTAGATACCAAATATTTGGCTGAGAAGTATAATATCTAGAAAAATTAAGATTATCCACTGACCACTATTATGAAGTATCATTGTTGTCAATTATCATTGTCAAATATATTCAATGAGGGATGAAGGATTGAATTGTTAAAAATGTAGGAATTTAAAATGTAGGTATTCCCCTACATTTGTTATTCAATCACATTAGAAGCTAATAACCTTAGAGATCTAGTATCAGTTTACCTGAGAGAAATATAAAATCTCTTGATATCAAGATTTAACAGGAATGTACATTAGACACTCCATAAACCTCAATACTGTTGTTATTTCTTCTCTTCCTTTTCCTTTTTGAACTGCAAAATGTTCCACATAATTGATGTACACAACTTGATGAGTTTGGAAATAAGTATACACTTGTGAAACTATCACCACAATATCTGCCATAAACCTATCCATCCCCTCCAAAAGATTTCTCTCACCCTTTTATTTATTTATACAAAAATTTTAGTTTTTATTTTTAACTTAAAAACACTTAATATAAAATCTACCTTCTTAGCAAATTTTTAAGTAAACAATACAGTGGTGTTAATTGTAGACACTATGTTATACAGTAGATCTCTAGGACTTATTCATTTTGGATAATCAAAACTTTGTACCTTTTGACATATACTCCCCTATTTTACCCTCCTTTCCAGCCTCTCGCAACCACCATTCTACTCTTTACTTTTATAAGTTTGACTATTTTAGATTTGTAATATAAGTGGTATCAAGTAGTTTTTGTCCTTCTCTTTCTGTCTCATTTTACTTAGCATAGTGTCCTCCAGTTTCATCCATGTTGTCACATATAACAGTGTTTCCTTCTCTTTTAACACTGAATAATATTCTGTTGTGTACATATACCACGTTTTCTTTATCCACTCATCTGTTGATGAACATTTAGGTTGCTTCCATATTTTAGCTATTGTAAATAATGCTGTGATGAGCATGAAAGTGCAGTGATCTCTTCGAAATTTTGATTTCATTTATTCTGGATATATAGCCAGATGTGTGATCGTTGGATCATATGGTAGTTCTATTTTTAATTTTTGAGGAATCTCCATATTGTTTTTCATAGTGGCTGTACCGATCTATATTTCCACCAAATGTGCACAAGGATTCTCATCTCCACACCTTTGCCAACATTTGTTATCTTTTTTTTTTAAAATAAAAGCCATCCTAATAGATATGAGGTGCTATCTCATTGTGGTTTTGATATGCATTTCCCTAGTTATTAGTGATGTTTATTACCTTGTTATATATCTGCTGGCATTTTACAAGTCTTCTTTGGAAAAATGGCTACTCAATTTCTTTGTCCATTTTTTTTTTTAATTTGGGTAATTTCTTTTTCTGTTGAATTGCTCTTGACCTTTGTGACATATTAGGAGTGTATATCAAATACTCCATGAATCTCACTACTGATGTCTATTTCTTATAGCAAAGACATTCTGCAATTTCCTTCTCTAAAAAGGAAAAAAACAGAATTTCTTCCAGGTTGCTTGTGAGACTACTGAATACGTTTTTTTTTGAAAAATTCCTCTTATTTAAACTAATTTATATCAAATTTAGTGTATGCATGTATAATTTTTGAGGTCAAAAGAAACATTAAAATATATTCTTTTTAACCAAGTAAAAAATAAATTTGGTAGATGTTCTTTCCAATCATTTGAGACTGAGCCTGTAGATCATAAATATTTTAAACTATTATAAAGAAAACAGAGAAATACTCAGAATAATTTTTACTCAAAATCACAAAGCTATCTTCTTTTGAAATTACTTTAGAAGAAACTGTTGAAGGGAATGGAGAGCATCAAAACAAAGTGAATACATAAAGCCAGGACTATTCTTTTTATAAGAATTTGAAAGTCAAAATATTTTGATTCATAAAAAAGCAATTATTTATTACATAAATAGGTTAAAAATAGTGATGATTATGCAGGTACAATATATTATGGATCAAGATTATATACATCTAGATACTGAAAAATATTCCTTATGTTACTGGTCTGCGTTGGCTTAACTAAGACCTAGAAATCATCTCACCTGACTGAAAAACAGATTTTGAAAACATGTAGAGAGGACAGATTCACTGACCTGTATAATCTCCATAATTTCCCAGGTCATATCTGTCTTGACTCTCAGACTCCTCTGAGTAAGAACTAGAAATCAAAAAAATTTTAATTCGCTTAAATTATCCCTTATTCCTACATTCTATTTTCTTTCCATTTTTTCCACTCTTGGCAAGATGGAAACTGTCTTAACCTGCTAGACTTTTGGCCTAAAATAGATTAGGGCATTTACCTTTTGTCTATACAAACCTGGCTAATCTAGCCACCACCCAAGCTTCAAGGAATTGTAGAGCCCTCGCTTATGAAAAATATGTGACAATGTTTTGGAAAACAATACAGAGCTTGTAAAAATGATGGTTGCCACTCTTCTTTCCCAAGTCTTTTCAAATGTTAACATAAATGCACTCTTTCCAGATGAATTTGGAATCAGCCACAATTCATACAATACCACATCTCGCACATTGGGACTGGGCTTGAAATCTTTGGCTTGAGTCTGTTACAAACATGACTGTGTCACCTTAAGTGTTGGCATACTATTCTCCCTATCTTCTGGAGAGATTGAAATGTGTAACAAAAGACTTGAGTGGTAATAATAAATTTTTGAAGACAGAGTCAGAGGAAGAGTTAAATTGAATCGTTTGTGAAGATTGATGAATGAAAAATCATAGTGATTTATTGCAAGGTAGGAAGGAGTTGTCCAGCTGAGGACAAGTTGAATGAATGCCTAAGGAGATGTGTAACGAATTCTTCTATAGTATATTGAACACAGGAAAAGGAAAAACAAAATTTACAAATATTTTTTGATAAATATGAAATATGATCTATGTGAGGAAGTTATTATATATATATATATATACACATAGGTTTATCTCATGTAATACTCTGAACAACCTGTGTATTATTTGACAGACATCATTTGAGGTCTTGAATGTCTGATAAAAACCAAACATAAAAATTCTAATGGCAAAAATCAGTAAACAAGCAAAATCAATTAATATAATATACAATACATGAGAGTTTAATAAGTGTTTTGGAGAAATA
The DNA here is from genome assembly GCF_002837175.3 of Physeter macrocephalus. Lineage (NCBI taxonomy): Eukaryota > Metazoa > Chordata > Mammalia > Artiodactyla > Physeteridae > Physeter > Physeter macrocephalus. The sequence continues at coordinate 88,834,473 of NC_041220.1, read as the reverse complement.
ATAGAGAAAAAAGATAATTGATGCTGGTGTTAGTGGGACATGAAAATTTTTAAAGTGTGCTGTAGTGCATACATCTATTAGCATGGATGATTAATTTTCATCTCCTATTGTGCATCTCTGTACAATAACATCTAGAAAGCTAAAAATTACATTTCCCAAACATCCTTGAAACTAAAATTCTGGGTACAAAAAAATAGACCAATTTGGTGCATTTGGGTGAGCTTAGTAAGGGAAAAATGAGGTGAAGACCATTTTTCTGCAGAGTCTTTGCTCTTTTCTAAGGAAAAATTATGGTTACGAAGTTCTAGATTTAGTCATCAATTTCATCCCCGTATATTAAGAGTTGTAGTGGAAGCTGAATTCTAGGAGTCATTTCTAAAAGCATAGACTACAGCCTACTTCCTCAGTCTCTCAAAAAATTTTTTCTAAACTTATTTCCATGTATTAAGTCCTTTTCTGAGTGTGTGTGTGGGAGGGATAAATTGGGAGATTGGGATTGACATATATGCACTACTATATATAAAATAGATAACTAATAAGAACTTGCTGTATAGCACAGGGAACTCTGCTCAACACTCTATAATGGCCTATATGGGAAAAGAATCTAAAAAAAAAAAGAATGAATATGTTTATATGTATAACTGATTCACTTGGTTGTACAGCAGAAACTAACACAACATTGTAAATCAAATCTACTCCAATAATTTTTTTTAAATCCCTTTCTGTTTAAATATTTAAATCGGTTGTCTTGAGTACTACAGGACATTAACAAAGGCCCCACTGAGAAGATGACTTGTGATCAAAGACTATGTGGATATGTGGGAAAGAGCTCTCCAAGAAGATGGAACAACAAGGACCAAGATCCTGAAGTGAGAGCACACCTGACATATTCAACAACCAAGAGAGTCTGAGGGACCAGAGAAAACTCAGCAAAAAAATAATAAAATAAAATAAAATAAAGTAAAGGAGGTGAATGAAATTGTTCATGAAGAAGAAGGCTAAATATTGACAAGATATAAGTTCTTCCCAACTTGACCTATAGATTCAATACAAACCCAATCAAAATCCTAGCAAGTTATGTTATGGATATTAACAAATCAGTTCTAAAGCTTATTTAAAGAAGCAAAAGATCCAGTATTGAAGGAGTAGAATAAAGTTAGAGAACTGACACTACCCAACTTCAAGACTTACTATAAAGTTACAGTAATCAAGATAGTATGGTATTGGTGAAAGAGTAGAAAAATAGATCAATGGAGCAGAATAGAGAGCACAGAAATAGACCCACATAAATTTATTCCACTGATCTTTGACAAAGAACCAAAAGCGATACAATGGAGCAAAGATAGTCTTTTCGATAAATGTAACAACTGGACATACACATATGAAAAAAAAAATAAACTGAATCTAGACACAGACTTTATATTCTTTACAAAAATTAACTCTGAATGGACTTAAATGTAAAATGCAAAAGAATAAAACTCCTAACAGGAGAAAACCTACATGGTCTTAGGTATGGTGATGACTTGTTATATACAATCCATGAAAAAATTAATTGATAAGCTGGACTTTATTAAAATCAAAAACTGCTCTGAGAAAAACAATGTCAAGAAAATGAGAAGACAAGCCACAAACTGGGAGAAAATATTTGCAAAGATACAACTGGTAAAGGATAGTTATCTAAAATATATGAAACTCTTAAAACTCATCAATAAGAAAATACATGACCCAATTAAAAAAAATGGGCCAAAGACCTTAACAAACAGCTCATCAAAGGAGATATATAGTTGAAAAATAAGCAAATGAAAAGATGTTCCACATAATATGTCATCAGGAAAATGTAAAGGAAAACAACAATAAAGTACCAGTACACACCTATTAGAATGGCAAAATCTGGAACACTGACAAAACCAAATACTGATGAGGATGTGAAACAAGAACCCTCATTCACTGCTAGTGAGAATACAAAATGGTATAGCCACTCTCAGTTTCTTACAAAATAAAACATACTCTTACCATACCCTCCAGCAATCCCACTCTTTGATATTTACCCAAATGAGCTGAAAACTTATGTCCACACAAAAATTTGCACATGGATGTTTATAGCTGCTTTATTCAGATTTGTCAAAACTTGGAAGCAACCTAGATGCCCTTCAGTAGACTAATAGGTAAATAAACTGTGATACATTCAGACAATGGAATATTATTCAGTGATAAACAAAGAACTATTAAACCATTAAGAAAAAACTTAAATGTATATTATGAAGTAAAATATGTCAGTCTTAGAAAGCTAAAAACTTTAGCTTTTATGTCCAACCATATGGCATTCTGGAAAAAGCAAAACTGGAAAAGACAGTAAAAAACTGGAAAAGTCAGTAAAAATCTCAGTGGTTGCCAGGGATTGTGGGTGGAGCGTTAAATAGGGAGAACACAGATAATATTTAAGGCAGTGAAAATACTCTATATAATACCATAACAATTAATACCTGTCATTATGCATTTGTCCAAATGCATAGAATATACAAAACTAAGAGTAAAACCTAAGGTAAACTTAGGATTTTGAATGATTATGATATGTCGATATAGGTTCATCAATTGTAATATATGTAAAACTCTGATATGGGATGTTGATATTGGAGGAGACCTTCTGGGAGCATGGAGTACATTGAAAATCTCTGTAACTTTCCCTCAAATTTGCTACTTATGACCTCTCAAGGCCACATTAATAGTGTTTGCTTTTACTTGAGTGAAATGGTAAGCCCTTAAAAGGATCTGTCGTGATCTTTCATATTAATAAGAATGCCTCAATACCATTGCTGTGTTGAGGAAAGACTAATGGAAGACAAAGGTGGGAGTAGGAAACTAGTGTGAAAGCTATTACTGGCATCCAAATGAGCAGCAAAGGTAGCTTGGGCCAAAGTAATGGCAATGGGGTAGTGAGAAGTAAACAGATTCTGAACCAAAAATTGATAGGATTAAGTGTTGTGAAACTAAGTCAAGGAAGGCTCCAAAATTTTGGCTTGAGTAGTTGGGAGGAAGGAGTTTCTATCTACTGATTTGGGGAACAATATAGACAAAGAGGTTTGTGAGAAAAGATCAGAGAAGCAGCATACTGTACATGTACTCTGGCACCTACATTTTTTGTGCCAAACCGATTGCTTACAAGCTGAATAAACTTGGGTGATTTATTCAACTTCTTTATATCTCTATTTCTTCATTTATAATAGCAATGACTTCATAGACTTATTATAAGGGATAAGTCAACTAATATATGTAATGTTATTAGAGTATTTTCTGGTACATAGTAAGCATTATATAGATGACAACTGCTACTGTTATCAGGTGCTAGGCTTTGGGTATTTAAAATCTGAGATGTCTATTACACATACAATTGGAGATATTTAATAGGAAATTGGACAATCAAATTTAGAGTTCATGGGAAAGGTCAATGATAGAGATATAAAGTTGAGCATCAACAATTGGAGGTTACAAAGTTAAGAATTTCCACCTTCAAAGACCATCTAATCAAATGCATGCCACTTTGTGCATACTGAAGTTTCACAAGTACCATCTAGTCATATATTTAAAGGCATGAAACTAGAGGAAATAGCCAAAGAAACAATGGTATTTAGAAAGACAAGTGGTTCAAATACAGATTCCTATAGCACTACAATGTTAATTCAGTCAAGTTGGAAAGAAACCTCAAAGGAGACAGAATGAAGATCATTTGCCAATGAAATAGAAAAAAAAAAAATGAAGAAAGTTAAGTGTACTAGAAGTCATGTGAAGAAAGCATTTCAAGGATGAGAGAGTGTTCAGCTCTGCAAGTGGGGCTGAAAAGTCAAATAAGATGAAGGTCAATTGGTGTCATTAAGTAGAACAATTTTGGTTGAATATGCGAAAATGAAACCTAATTGGCATAGGTTCAAGAAAGAATTGAAGAAGATAAAATGGGGACAATCACTTTAAAAATTTTTACCATAAAATAGATAGGATGGTAGCTCTTGGGGGACTTGGTGCCAAGAGGGAAGTTCTATTTTGTGTTGTTTGTTTAACAAGGGAGAAATTATAGCATATTTTTGTGTATATAAAAAACAAGGAGGAGAAGATGAAAAAAAGAATTTCTAAAGGCTGGATCCAAAATTAGTGATTGAGGGTGGGCTTTAGTTCACTGAAGGCAGGATTGGCACTAGTTAAGAAAATGAATGGAGCACTACTGACCATAAAAGGGGCAGAGATACAGGTAAGTTGTTAAATGTGTCCTAGGAACATCAGCAAGTTTTCTTCTGACTGCTTCAGTGAATTATGACACCAATTCACTACATGTAAGAAAGGACGAGGAAGTATAGGAAGTCTGAATGAAGACTGCACATCATGAAGCAGTGATGGGAAAGTGGGAAAGATAAAGGCAGGGAAATCCTATATTTTTGCTGGACACCCCACTGTCATTAGTGATTCAGTATTTAGTGGAGCCTGGTCAGTGTGTTTGTGCTTTTTTTCTCCAAACATCTTCATCTCCATGGTTGCTGATGCAGAATAAGAAAGAGTTTGGTTTGACCAGGATTATGCCTTTGCTAAGTGAAAATGCCCAAACAAGATGGGAGCAAAGAATTGAGTGAGTGCTCACAGTAATTGTTTAATATGAAATCCATGAAAGGTAAAGCTAAAGAAGAAAGCTAAAGAGGACATGACATGGTTAAAAAGTGGCTATATCAATTGATGTGACATTTTTGAGCAGAGGATTGTGGATTGAGGTTCTGAGGGAGTGAGGTAAAATAAAAGATATGGTGTTAGAAATTTGAGGCTTGAAGTTGAGATATCACTTTTATTAGTGATCACCAGACCTATGGTATAACAATGGGAATGAGTGAGTGAATAGAGGACAAAATATATGGAAAGGAGGAGATTCTGGATCAGAGATCCAGATATTGATTATTGATGGAATGGTATTGGAGAGAAAAAGTGATTGAGCCAGAAAGTAAAATCTTACATTAGAGTACCCTAGGGGTTAGAGGATGACAGATAAGAGAGAGTGAAGTAGATAGTTTAGTTTGTGACATGAGATTAAAAGGTCAAGGGACATAAGGAGGCTGGAAGGAGAGTTTAAAACTGACAAAGAGGATTAAGGCAGCCGCCTACTCCAACTTCATGCCTAGTGTCCTAGCAGACCCCATGTGATCCAGAACCTCCAATGGAAACTAGATTCCATTTAGTACAGAAAGATAAAAATAATTCTCAGAGATGAAATTGAAGCTATAGTGGATTTTGGTGATGGCTGAGATCCAAAGGGCATAGGTATTTTGTAAAAGAAATGACACTTGCACTGAAATATCCTGACTCTTACTCCAGTGCTGTAAAAATTTCATTTTGTTCCTCTACTATCATAAATTAATCTGAATGAATTATTTACTTGTTTGTTCTATAAGTAATCCTTAAAATGAACAAATGCCTTTCAGTAGAAATTATTATATAATAGTAGTCATATAATTGTAAAACTACAGCCTTGGCTTAATCTGCCCCTAATGTCATAAAAGAAATGACATAGGTCTAGCAAATCTATTTAAAGAATTAAATCTATAGAATCATGCATGGCAAGGAAAGAAAAATAATAAAATATGAAAACTGCATGTCAAATGATGTGAAACTTTCTACTGTATGCTTACCTCAAGCTCTGGCAGTGTGAAAATATGCTGCCACTTTTAAGCAGAGACCCTGGAACTGAAGCCATCATTTCTGCTGTAACAGACAGATTCTGCCTCACTTACAGTAACTGAGGTATAAGGATGAATTCACCCTATGAGCACAGTAGAAATGCCTGAGAACCTGCACATCATGGAAATCTTGAAGACAGTCAATTGCTCTTATCTCAGGAAGCATCAGATACCCAGTTTCCCAAGATAGAAACTTCAGAGCCAACCTTGACTCCTGATGTCTTCTCCATCTCACGCATCTAGTTATTAATTTATTAATCCTTCCTCATAAATATGTCTTGAATCTGGCTTTTCCTCTCCATTTCCACTGCCAGTGCCCTAGTTCAGGCCTTCATTATCTCTTCCTAGGAACTTTGCAACAGTCTCCTTTATAGGTAGGTATCTCTTCAACTAATCTTTTCTTCACTTCAGTCCATACTCCATACCGCAATAAAGTTATTGTCTCAGAAAATTACTTCAGATAATGCTAATGTCTGTTTTGTTTTTTTTTTTGCGGTACGCGGGCCTCTCACTGTCGTGGCCTCTCCCGTTGCGGAGCACAGGCTCCGGACGCGCAGGCTCAGCGGCCATGGCTCACGGGCCCAGCCGCTCCGCGGCATGTGGGATCTTCCCGGACCGGGGCACGAACCCGTGTCCCCTGCATCCGTAGGCGGACTCTCAACCACTGCGCCACCAGGGAAGCCCCTGTCTGTTTTCTTGTAACTAATGTAGAACTATTCAGGATTGTACAAATGAGGTTAATTATTGAATATGCATTGTGTTTCATGAATTCAATTTTAAGCATCTCAGTGGAAGACATACCTCATTTTTTTTTTTTTCACTTTTGCTTACTATGCCCAGTGCAATGGTGAATGCAACTAAATAGGTGCTCAGTGCAGACCTGGATGATTAATTGCTTTATCGTAGGCAGGATTTCAGCATTTTGAGGAAATGTCAGATTTATTATTTTTGTTGGCAGCTTTCTTCTAAATCTTCTTTGGCAAAGGTCATGTGTTTCCGTTATTGTGGCAGATGCCAAGGACATTCTCCATTTCTTGCCAATATTTTTATCTATATAATTTATAAGATAGAAATATGGTATTACACTGAAAATCACTGAGGGGAAAACTAGACATACAAACTATAAATAACTGAATAGTTCATATCAATGCTACAATCAGTATTCAGATATACTAGTGAGGAAAAGGAGTTCCAATAGCGTATTTTATTTTCTGAAACTTGGTTAAGCACAAGCAGCCTGCCCAGAATCAAGTGTATAGCCCAATTCTAAGCACTCATTAGGGCTTTAGACAGATGTACTGATTCAGGGCTCTGAATAGAAGGGGGTCACACTACAACATTTTTTCACTCATATGAAATAATTTTTTTGTTGTTTTATAGAAAATCATCATGATAGAATATATTTTGGACAAATTTAATGATATTTTCATATTAGATATTAATTGTTGACCTAGCCCTTTATACTGATCAGAAGTACAGACAGGTGAATTGAAGTTACATTATAGTAGCAGATATACAGCTTTGATACAAGAGTAGAGAAAAGAAAAAAAAAAGTACTTAAAAAAACCTTACTTCCTACTGAGGTATTTGACTTTTGGAGTTTGAGTAATAATTAATTTACATAATATGGATTAGATGATCATAACAAGCTTCAAATAAGTAATAAGAGAAGTAAAACTTTCAAACTAAGATTGAATCTTACACTTCTAGCCTACCATCTTTCATAATATTAAACACCAAGAGGAACCAGTGTAATATCAACATTTCTACAGGAACCCCATGAGGCATACTCATCACCATGACTAGAGGAACACCTTCTTGGACCTACAGCCCAGAGCCCACTTCTAACCTTTGACCTTCATAGGGACTCCAATCAAGGTATGAGCAAATTGTATCACATTGACACAAAGGACTAAAACACAGTCATGGAATTGGACCAGGTTGGTGTGTCTCCAGCTCAGATGTTTGCTCACATGGCAATGGTCAATGAGCAAATAAACCTAGAAGCACAGTGATGCCCATGAAATTGGCAGACTTTTCCAGCTTGGTGGAGATGTAAATGGAAGATATGGTGGAGGCTGAGGCAGTCTGGGAGCAACTCAGTCTGGAAACAAGCTGTGCGTGCTTCTCCACCTGCACAAGGATCATGGAGGTGCAGTAGCTGCCCATGATGGACCAGGCCACGTCCCTGATGAGCACTGGCTTCTGTTCCAACATGAAGACACTGTACGGCCTTGTTCCAGCTTCCACAGACACTTGAGCAGCTGTAACCACTGCTTCTGCTCTGTGTGGATGCCTAGTCATCTGCAACAACTTTTTCTGAGCTTCATTAGCCTAAATTTGCTGGAGAAAGGCCTGGGACACACCTTTCAGGTGTCTCATGGCAGGATGGCTGGTAGTGCCAGGTTAATGCTGGGCTCAGCAATGCTCAGGGCTTCATCATTCAAGATCTCCTTCATCCTGAACATCACTTTGAGGGCACAAGCCAGCAGTGGTGAGCTTCTCTGCTGTGGATGGCTTGTGCAACTCTGCCTTTGTGTGGGGGCTAGTAGATCAGCTGGTCCTTGGACTGCTTCTCAAGACATCCACAAGATTTTGGCTGAAGACATGCAGTCACTGAAGGAGAGGCAAACCCTGAGTCACTCCATCAACTTCCTGGTCAGAGAGCAGTTGAATAGAATGAACGCTGTTAATCCTACCTCTGATGTTCATAAACTTGGGAATGTTGAACTCCTGGCATAATGTTGCATTTCTCTATCTATCTATCTACCTCCCTACCTATCTATCTAATCTAATCTAATCTAATCTAATCTAATCTAATCTAATCTACCAAGCTATCTATTTGATCAGGCAAGGGTGATTTTCTTCAAGCATACTGCAGTCGGAGAAAAAGACCAAAATTCATTCTGAGCTCAACTCTGCTGAAACAATGGATAGGAGAGGTGTTTTTTTTTTAAGTTTTTCTTTATTATTTAAAAAAAAATTTTATTGGAGTATAGTTGATTTACAATATTGTGTTAGTTTCTGCTGTACAGCAAAGTGAATCAGTTATACACATATATCTATCAACTCTTTTTTAGATTCTTTTCCAATCTATATCATTACAAAGTATTGAGTACAGTTCCCTCTCCTTATTAGTTATCTGTTTTATATATAGTAGTGTGTATATGACAGTTCCAATCTCCCAATTTATCCCTCCCCCTCTTCCCCCCTGGTAACCATAAGATTGTTTTCTACATCTTTGACTCTATGTCTGTTTTGTAGATAACTTCATTTGTACCATTTTTTTAGATCCCATATGTAAACAATATACAATATTTGTCCTTCTCTGACTTACTTCATTCAGTAAGAAAATCTCTAGGTCCATCCATGTTGCTGAGAGTTTTGAATAGCTGGGATGGGGTGGGGTGAGGAAATCTGAAACCATCTGTTTATGCTAATGAGACTTACCCAGAGGAAAAACAAACTCTTATGTTCAGGACAGGAAGCAGTTTTACAACTTGGAGTAGAGTGGTCACCATGTTACACTCCTAACTGCCAGAAACCTAGCAATAGGGGCATTATCTTCCTTGATGATTACATTTCAAAGGTATGTCTCCCAAGTCCTTGACAAAGACTTCCCTGGGTGGTAAAACTGGCCCCAGGCTTTTAGAAGATTTACATCTTAAAGAGGCAAAGAAAGAATTTACAATTATGAGTTTTCCAGAGTAATTCTCTCAGAAGAGGGAGGGTGGGACCTACAGTCAGGAAGTAGTTTGTCTAAAACTTAGTAGAAATGAAGAAAACTTTAAGGCTGAGGTTGTGTTGGTATATATATATTCAGAAAGCATGGAAGAGTTAATTATAAGATTAATTCTTATACATATGTTGTATTAATTTTGTGGATTTTCTTGCTTCCAGAAGCTTTCATAATTAATGCACATGGGGGAAAAAAGTATTTGGTGGGGAATCCCAGAGAAACATTACTAGGATTTATTTTAGTGATCCTTGTTCAAAAAGGTAATGCGTCAGAGTAAAAAGAAGCAAAACAAACAAAAACTAGTTTAGATACAGATGGGTCCAAATCCGATACAAAATGTACTATTTGCCAACATTAAGCAAGGTGAGTTAATTTTCCACCAATATTAGTTATTATTATTGGAGTAATTACAATGTAAGACTTTTTTGTTTTTAGATTATCCAATCTTGTTTAAAGAAAAGAAAACTTACAGAGATGAAATTTATAGGAAATGTTAAGCATAGACAGTAAATAAATCTAGTAGCTTTTAATAAAACTAATTCATAGGATATATTAAAAAGTATAGATAACACAAAATCGAGTAGCTTGTGAGAAACCTAAATAATAAGTGAGTTAGTTATTGGTAAGACATCCTAAAGAGAAAATAAAATTATGATGGGACAAACAAATGCGTAACTTTTAGAAAGAAAACAATGGAATGAATAATGTTCTATCATGATAGTTCTGAGATATTAGCTATGTTTTTCTTAAATCGGTCACCTATTGATGACACCCAGTACAGTTTAATTGTTGATCCATATGTACTCTGCTTAGACAATACAGAAAAAACCCATAACTCTTTAGCAGCTAGCTAGTGAGCTATGTCTGTAGTCACCTCTTTCCCAAACAGTGCTTTCTATCTGTGAACCCTCGTGCTCAAACCTCAACCATAATCTTACTAACTGCTTCATCAACAGGGAAGGTTGAGATATGGCAGAAATAAACACAGTACCTAAGAACTTTGCATGACCTTGGATTCAGGTCTACATACTTGAACCCTATATTAAGTATATTAGCATATATCATTCATTTTCCCTGTTTCCTCACTAGCTGTTTTACATTGAATTAATTAACCATATAATTTGAGTATCTTAATTTGGCCCATAAATCTGTTCTGTTCCTCTGGGATAGCTTGTGTGGAGGACACCAGTGCATCAAAGTCATTTTCCACATGACAGTTGTACATAAAATGCCTAGCACAAGGGATGGGCCTACAGTTGCTATTCAAGGGATGCTCACTATCCCTTATGATAATTTTCAGACTGGATATCTACTGTCATATTATTATCTAGATCAGTAGTTCTTAAAAAGGAGCAAGTTTGCCCTCCAAGGAATATTTGACAGTGTCTGGAGATACTTTTGATTGTCACTACAAAGGGGATCCTAGTGGGATCTGGTGGGTAGAGATCAGGGATGCTGTTAAACATCCCATGATGCATAGTATAATTTCCCAACACAAGGAATTATCAAGTCCAAATGCCAATATTGGTGTGGTTGAGCAACCCCCACCTGGAATGATCATGCTCCCCCATCTTCATTGAAAATTTTGAGATCAATCTAGATGTAGAAATTTATACTTTAGCTAATACATTCTACCTCAATGTATTTATTTCAAAATAATTTTGAAACAATCTGCCTTATGCAATTACCTCAGCAACTATTTAAGATACTAAGCTACTAAATGATTACTACAGTGTAACTACATTACACAGATTTAAATTCAACACTGAATATTATGAAAAATACAAAAAAACAAACAAAAAACCCAAAAAACCTGATCAGTCCTCTGCTCTCAACCTTTTCTCAAATACTATTAGATATGGCTCAGAAAAATTGTCTCTATTAGTAATACTTTCAAAATATTATCATAAAGAAGTATTTCTTAAGAATTAGAGGCATTGAGGGCTCTGGTAAAGACAGAGATCTTCCATTGCTAAGAACAAGAAAAACAGCAGTCTATCTGTGTTATACTAATTGGCCAAAGATTGTCTAAAAGTCAAGATTTAGTAGGAAATAAAAAATAATTCCCAGATTTAATTCAGCTACAGATAAGATTTTTACCTTTGTTGTCAAGTTTATCTTCACAATAACTAAAGATAAAGAGTAGCATGAGTGGAAAAAAATTAATTGTTCACTTGATATTATAATAAGATTACACAGTTTTAAAGGGATGGTGTCTCAGCATTTTTTCCATTTGTTATTTCACACTTTATGTTCCCACTCCTTTCATTAAGTTTATATTTTATATTTAGAAAAACACACACCCTTTAGGAATGTAGTGTGTTGTGTGTATTTTTGAGGTGGGAGGCAAAATTTTTAAGAAGTTTGGGTTCTCAGAGAGAGCAGATGAAGAGATCATTGAATATGTAACGTAGGACTGAAGGTCTGCTGTCCAGTTTCTTTTCTGTGGAAACCTGCTCTGGTCAGCACACAGAACGGACTGATCCATCCACCTATCTATCATCTGGACAGGCAGAGGCTGTATGCTATGTGAACAGGGCCAAATAGAAGATGAGTTTGTGCAGGGCAAGTGGGTGAAGTGATTCACAAGCTGTCTCCTTCTGGCAAATACTTTATACAGATTTCCCAACAGTTCAGCTATTCTCCATCCTCATCAGACTAGGTAGAACACAAAACAAAATAAAAAACAATTTAATAAATACAATGTTTTCTAATATTCTAAAATAATGAGTAGAGCCATCATCATAATGCTGCCCAAGAAGTGTTAGAGAATTAGTATTTATAAAATTGTTTATACTTCAGCTATAAGATAAGGAAGGGTCAGACTGATAAATAAGTTATCTTAGTCCCTCCTCTGACAAATAGCACCATAATCCTTGCTCGGTTTCCTATTAAGGCAAGAGCCTATTCCCACTGCATTATGCTACCTTTACTCTTTGTGGTGGTTTCATTCCCAACCCAATTCATGCCACACCTCACTTCATTTCAATGCACTCTTCTTTCAATCATATCTTACCAATTCTTTAAGATTTAACTCAAGCTGTATTGATAACTACAGTACAGCTTAGCCTAGATGGATGTCTCCTTTTCTGAACTATCAAAGGACATTGGTTTGAACCATTTATCCTTAAGATTTTAAACAAATTATATATTTTTCTTTCATACTAGATTGCATACTTCCTAGCATGAGCCAGAATGCACACCATAAAATGCTCAATTTCTCTATTTCTGATATTATATATTCTCTGTAGAATAATCCTACACACAGTTCTCTGAGATTGTTGTGTGGATTAACTGAGACTAATATATATGAATGTACCTGGCCTGATGTTTGCCACAAAGTGCATGAGAACACAAGAAATATTCATGTGTATAAATACATGAAACAGATGGGAGAGAGAGCGCAAGAAGAAAATGCCGTGAGGCAGATGGAGAAATTCCTTGGTAGAGTTGGAAAGACACAGAGAGAAAGAGAGATGGATATAGAAAGAGAGAGGAGAGAAACTTATCCCACCCTCCAAAAGGGAAATACTTTAGTCCCTTTAACCTGAAAATGGGAAAAGAAGCAGAAAGTAACTATTCTCCTTAGGCAAAAAGAGACTTTCTAAGTTATTTTCTCCCTTAAAAAGAAAGGGGAGAACTAGGGTCTATTGCTCCTGTGGGAAGAGTAGGAAAAGAAGAGATTTTCTTCCAGCACAGAGCACGGAGAAACTGCATGAAGTAAATGAAATGCCAAGATGGCACAACAGTGGCAGGGGATTTCAGTGAAGACCCAGGAGAGAAAGTGGCCGGGTGGGGAACAGTGGCATTGTAGACTCAACGTGACTCAAATGGAGATTTCAGTCATTAACTGTGCTGACCACTAAAGAAAAAATTGGGGAGTCTGCCAAAATTCTCATGGAGAAAAAAATGGAACTCAGAGTATCTTAGGGTTCAGCAATTATTTTTATATGTGTTTGGTCAAATAATACATCATTGAGGGGTGACTCACATCCCATTAACTGTCCATCCCCAGGCTGACTGCCAAGAAACATCTATACTATATGGAAGCTAGAGTTATACAATAATAATTATATCTAATTTTTCATACTCCTATCTGAATTTCTTGAAAGTTTTTAATGTATTCTTGTGCTTACCCTTATTTCTTACCCATCTTTTTTTGAATCTTCATATCAATATTTAAAGTGATTTTGTGGGGCTTCCCTGGTGGCGCAGTGGTTAAGAATCCACATGCCAATGCAGGGACACCGGTTTGAGACCTGGTCCAGGAAGATCCCACATGCCGTGGAGCAACTAAGCCTGTTCACCACAACTACTGAGCCTGTGCTCTAGAGCCCACGACCCCCAACTACTGAAGCCTGCGTGCCTAGAGCCCATGTTCCACAATAAGAGAAGCCACTGCAGTGAGAAGCCCATGCACTGCAACAAATAGTCTCCACTTGCCACAACTAGAAAAAGTCCGCGGTCAGCAACAAAAGATCCAACACAGCCAAAAATAAATAAAAATAAATAAATTTATTTTTAAGAATAAAGTGATTTTGTGCAAAAGACAGTGAGCTTCATTACAGTCTTCATCCATTTCCATTAGCCTTGATTATTAGTTAACATCAGTAACTGTGCTCCTTTCATGTTTTCTGCTGTAGTGGTACTTGGAAAAATTTAACTATTGTGCAGAAGTATTGATAGTTATAAGGACATGTGAGAACATCATCAAGCATATTTTCCAACTCTCAGTTAAGATTATAAGTCTGCTCTGGCAATCTGGAAAGCTAAGAATCTATGGAAAAGTCATATGATGATCATTTCCTGGTTTCCTAAACCAGGAAAAAGTCATATTTCCTGGTTTAGGAAATATTATGTTATATATTGAAAATTTTTGAAGGTATATATGGTGCCATACTCACATTTGAATCTCCTCTTCAATACAAATCTGGACCAACATATATAAATTCTCAATAAATATTTGCTAAGTTGGATGGAATTCAAGCATTGAATCTAACTGTAACTAGAAAAATATTACACTAGGAGGTTTGCTCCCAGTAGATGTTTAGAATCAAGTCAGAGCTGTTGGGTCTGGTTTTACCTGGGCTTATCCTGGACATATACCAAATAGTAATTTTTTTCTGTGTAGAACTGCAGGGAGAGGCATGGGGAAAAGTAAAGATGGGCATGTCAAAATCTTGAATGCCGCCCCTTTCCTCCCTCTCCACCTTTCAATCCCTAAATTAGACATGTTGTTTATGCCAAAAACATTGTTAAAATTGAACACTGTTACAGAGATAAGGAAACTGAGTTGCTAGCTAAGTGAGCCAATTACACATTAGCTAGTGTAGTATCATTGTATTAATGCAGATTTTTGTAATTTGTTTGATAAAATTATAAAATAAACAGATTAAGTCTAAATGGTAAGGATATATTTGTTATAGAGTAATTGGGAAGAGATTAAGATCCTAAGAAAACAAACATGATTTGTGGCAGTTATCTATTGCTACATTACTAACTGTCTCAGTGCAGTGGTTGACTGGGCTTGGAAGGGTTCATCCAGTGAGTCTCTTCTTGTTTCGGTCAAATGGCAGCTGAGGCTGGAGTCATCTGGAGGTTCCATTGGGCCACTTGGACACTGGGCAGATGGGCCTCTCTCTCCTTCTATGTAACATCATAGCCTCTCCATGTGTGTATGATAGCTGAACAATTTACATGGTAACTCAGAGATTCCAAGAGCACAAAATTGGAAGTGTCCAGGCTTTTAAGCTATAACGCTTAAAGCTTTATAGGCAAAACTGACACAGTGCTTGATCACCACCTTCTACAGATTAAAACAAAGTCATAGGATCGTGCAACATTCATCATGGAATAGGACTATGCAATTGGACGAGTGCCACCATTCATTCGGTGGGTGGTTCATTGGGGGCCATAACTAGCTACTGTAGTAATCATTCAAGACTCCTTTAATTGAGTAGCTGCAAGAGGGAATGGGCAATACGTTGAAAGGAGAAAAAGAAACAACATAGTGTTTAAACAGTGATACAATTAGCTACACATATGTGATTACTTTCCCTCCACAGATTCCATTCCCCTTGCAGTTCAGTGTATTATAATTTTCATGAAAATCATGTGTTCCATGCCAAAGAACTTTTTCCATTGACTTCTCCCTGGTAATTGTTTTCATGGAAATATTAATGTCTAGTATATTCCCTCTTTCTGAGTCCTGAAACAAACATGATAGGATAGCATTGATATTGTCACTCTATATGGTGTACTGCTGACCCTAAAATACATGGAAGTTATGTTGAGGACATGTATTCCTATACAGAGTCCACCAAAGAGAAGTCACATTCTTAGCCTATATACAACAGATAGCACCTAAATAGAACTGACTTTCATAGACATGTAAAGAACCAGATTAGGCTTTCTTCCATGGCCGAGTAGATAGTATTTTCAAAGGGAATTGAGAAGCAACATGAAGCGATACATGAGACACTCATAATAAATGTGGTACAGATAGGATTTGTGGACTTGATAAAGGTTAAGCAAAACCACCTAAGAATGCAGAAAATGCATATCCTCTTTCCTGTCTGGAATTATTACTTTTTTTTGAGAGCGATATTCCTACATACGTGTGTTACTCCAGGAGGGCACAAGAGACAGTAGTAGAGATGGCAATTTGGCAAATATTGACATTGATGATGGAACTTTCTTTAAAAAAAGTTCTCTCCCCTGCTTTGAGCGTAGTGTGTGTGTGTGTGTGTGTGTGTGTGTGTGTGTGTGTGTGTGTGTGTGTAAATGTTGGTATATATTTAGCTTCATTATGAAAGTAAACTGAAAAGGTAGGAGGTTGTGTGTCTGTCAAATAAATAAGAAGAAAATCAAATCAATATACAGCATATTATTTTAGAGCTAAATGCTTTGAAATTGTCATCTTTAATCTTTTCTAAAATTTTTTGCCTAGTACAGACCAGTAAAATTTTATCATAGTCAACAGCAGTCACTAACCAACATTGAAACCACTGCCTTTAAAAATGGTAAGTTTATCATACATGTTTTGATTTTAATCACACAAGCTAACTTCATTTCCAACTTTTGGATATTTTGCTATTGTCTTCCATTATTCTATTTACTGACTTAGTTTCTAATTTCAGTAACCTGTGTTTTCCCTAGTTCTTTTTTTCTGTAGGTGCTGCTGGTTAACACTCTCAAACATCATTGATGTCACTCAGTCAAATTTTTTAATCCTTTCAAGGGAAGTTTTGAAACATACATCACATTTTTAAATGCGAAAACCTGACACAGCATTTCACAGCTAGAAATTTGTTCTACAGATATATTGTCAAATATAAGCCTATATATATATAATATATAAGCAAAAATATTCATCGCAGCACAGTTTGTAATAGTAAAAAACTGATAACACTCCAAATGTCCATTAATAGATGACTGGCTTTATAAATCATGTTACATATATATAATAGAATAATAGCCAGCTGATAAATCAATTAAATATAATGTATGTGCTGCTAGCACCCTGATTAACAGCCAAATCATGGAAATGATAAACTGATAATGAGCTTGACATGGCAGGCCTTCATAAAGTGGAGGAAAGTTCATAGGAAAAAGGTGTCCATGAAGTTTGGTATGGGAGGTTATAAAATATGTACTCATTATTAGTTTACAACTTTTTGACCAGAACCCATACTTTGTTCATCTGAATGATACAATCTTGATTTAATGAAAGCCTTATCAAAAATCATCTTTGGGCTTCCCTGGTGGCGCAGTGGTTGAGAGTCCTCCTGCTGATGCAGGGGACACGGGTTCGTGCCCAGGTCCGGGAAGATCCCACATGCCGCGGAGCGGCTGGGCCCGTGAGCCATGGCCGCTGAGTTTATAAAATGAATTATAAATAAAAATTTGATTTCATCTGTTCTTTATGCTTTAAAAATATGTGGCTGTAAGAAATTTTAAATTGTATATGTAGTTCACATTACATTTCTATTGAACAGCACTGGTATAGAGAAAAGAGTAAAGGTAATTATCTCCAAAGAAATCTGGTTATTTGTAGAAAAATTTGAATAATTCTGCATTTATAAGATTTTTTAAAATATATAGAGAAGGGCTTCCCTGGTGGCGCAGTGGTTGAGAGTCCGCCTGCCAATGCAGGGGACACAGGTTCGTGCTCCGGTCCGGGAAGATCTCACATGCCGCGGAGCGGCTAGGCCCGTGAGACACGGCTACTGAGCCTGCGCGTCCGGAGCCTGTGCTCCGCAACGGGAGAGGCCACGACATTGAGAGGCCCGAGTACTGAAAAAAAAAAAAAAAAAAAAAAATCATCTTTATCTCTATCAACTCTTTTCTTCTCCACACATATTTTCAAGTGCCTACTGATGTCTCACAGATCTTTCAAATCAAATATGTCCCACACTACACTCATCATATTCCCTGTATTGAACTCTCCAGATTATCAGTAGGGAATCTGTTAATAAAGCAAATCTTAACTCAAACTTGTTGTAGTAAGGGAGAACATGACCTTGACAGAGTCTTAGCTTGGGAGCTAACTGGGATTGCACAAAATCTGAAGAAAATATTTTATTTGGTAAATGCGCTGTTTGCTCAGGTGAACAGATTCTTATCATTAGTAAATTTGTCTGTAGGAATTTGCTAAAACAATTGGTGGAAATTCCTACAGGTCCCTAGTTCTTTATTGCTTTCTTTAATTTTTTTATGGTGAATATGGGAA
This sequence comes from Physeter macrocephalus, assembly GCF_002837175.3. Taxonomy (NCBI): domain Eukaryota; kingdom Metazoa; phylum Chordata; class Mammalia; order Artiodactyla; family Physeteridae; genus Physeter; species Physeter macrocephalus. The sequence continues at coordinate 88,816,295 of NC_041220.1, read as the reverse complement.
AAGTTGTTAGAAAACGACCCCTCAGCTGGAACAAATAATAAATTTGATATTTGGATAACATGAGCACTTTCTTCCAGGTATTAGAGTTCACATTACACATCTCACATAAGCCTAGGATTATAGAATTGGCTTTGAACACTAGAACAGTTGAATCAGACACAGCCTGAATGAAGAGATTCAGATGAATTCTGCCAGGAATAGTGCAAGCATAACTTACATACATTCATAAATGCCCATACAATATCCTGTTCATTTTATAAATGTTTATGGCCTTATTGATCTTTCATTGTTCTCAAAGGATATTTTTATCCTTTGAGAAAAATAAATATGCACACAGAACAATAATACATATAAAGATATTTTTGGACAAATTCTGATTTAACCTCAAGTATGGTTGGATTGTTGTGGATAGTTTTACTCCCAATCATAATAATTGATATATGTGTCACATTTTTGTAAATTTCTAATAATTAAGTAACAGTTATGAATGTTCCCCAAAACACTATTAAATTCCAAGGTTTCGGGCTTCCCTGGTGGCGCAGTGGTTGAGAGTGCGCCTGCCGATGCAGGGGACACGGGTTTGTGTCCCGGTCCGGGAAGATCCCACATGCCGCGGAGCGGCTGGGCCCATGAGCCATGGCCGCTGAGCCTGTGCGTCCAGAGCCTGTGCTCCGCAACGGGAGAGGCCACAGCAGTGAGAGGCCTGCGTACCGGAAAAAAAAAAAAAAAAAAAAAAAAAATTCCAAGATTTCAATTCTAAAGAAGCAGTTTCTTGTAAATATAAGTTTATTTCCCTATGAAAATGGGGAGTTTGATTATATCTATATAAAATCAATATGCAAATTTTAAGAGTATTAAAAGAAAAAAAACGACTTCTTTATTAACTCATTTATGAATTCATTTAGTCCTTCATATGTTTCTAACTGTTGTTCCCTTCTAAACCCTCTCAGTCATGACTGTCAAACAACTTCATCCTTCAAATCTCAAGTTAACCTCCCTCTGATAAGGCATTTCTTCATCATTCCATACTTAATTATATCTTCTTACTCTTCCATACATGTATTAAATCCAATGCAGAGTGCCACTGTAGAATTATCATACATATTATAATTACTGTGTTTCATGTGCACAAACTTTGTAACTTGGGACTATGTTATTTCATCTTTACATTTCCATAGACTAACACATCAGAAACTACTACAGAAATGAATAAAGTAAGTTCATGGTTAAATCAAGTTGCATGATGTTACAATTTAATTTAGTATAAAATAAACTAAGAAGTCTTTATAAGAACAAATTAATTATCCTCACTTGTTTAGAAACTTGGACAAGTTACATCACAGGATAAGGTGCAAGAAAATATTTATCTATTATTTTCACAAACATCTAAAAAACAAGGCCATCTGGTATAAAGAAGAATTCCAGCCAAAAAATGGCAAAAAAATTTGGTTTGACAACTTTGACATAAAAGCTACTTATTCCCAATGCCAATTTCTCATGCCTTGCCAGTTCAAAATCACATCTCTCTGAGAATGACATTTAGTTTCATTGGAATCTGATATACAAAACAGACCATTTTACCACATCAGGGATTACTGTGAATATATTTATTCAAGGTGCCAAACTGTATTGCAGACCAACCCACAGTACAACTTGAAAAATAGATATGAATGATACAAGCTAATAACTAGGAAAGAGTATCAACTAGTAGAATCTGTGACTCAGGCACAGTGCAAATAGCACCAGCTGACACTAGGAATTAATCAGCATCCAATGTCTTAATGAGGGTGTTGTCGTTATTTCCTGTGAAAAAATAATTTTCTCTTTCCATGATGACTTAGGGGAGTTAGAAAAGAAGCTTTCCTGAAACAGGAGATCAGTATGGGCGGTCTATAATATTTAGCCTTTATGTTACCTAAGAACATCACCCTCATATAACCAGAAACTGAAAATGACTAAACCATTCTGTATTATTTTACAGACATCATTTGATATATTTCTAATAATAACACTGTGATATAAATCATTGGTACTAATAGTTCTTCAATACAAAAATCAATGACCTTATTTTTGCCTTTTTCCTTTATACTCATGATGAATGAAGTCTAAAATAGAAAAGAAAGCAATTACTTCTTGTTTTAAAAGGAAAAGCCTTCATTCTATGACTTCCACATCCTTGACACAGATAACAATAGTAATCTAGGAGTAGTTAAGAAAATGTAGACAAGAATGCTCAGAGCTACAGAGAGGTGGATTCCAAGAGAATCACAGTATTAACATTTCAGATGTATATATTGTCCCACTCATCTGCAAAAGGAGCCACTACTCTTTGTTCTACATTAAGCAGCTAGAAATAATGGTTCTTAGAACAGAAAAAAATAAAGCAAAATATAGCTCTTTTTTAAGGGCACTTGTTATTCACTGACCTCTGGTCGGTCAAAAGCTACATGTTCTGGTTCATATATACTTAAAATTTTATTCATAATTTTGAAAGTTCTCACATTTTACAGTCATTTGTATGTCATAGAATACTTTCATATAAGTTATGTGAAGCTATCAAACAAAATGAATAAGGATTTCTTTTACTATTGAGCTTAGGTATAATGTATTTTATTTAGTTAGGATGCAGAATAATTCTGTTGTCTGGGTTAATTCAATAACAAACTTTTAAAGAAAACATTTGTTATTTTCTTCACTTTAGCCCAGTAAAATTTCATCATTTAAAAATATAAATCCAACAAACTAGTGAATATAGCAAAAAAGAAGCAGACTCACAGATATAGAGAGCATACTAGTGATTACCAGAGGGGAGAGGGAAGTGGGGAGGGGCAACATAAGGGTAGGGGACTAAGAGGTACAAACTATTATGTATAAAATAAGCTATAAGTACATATTGTACAGCACAGGGAACTTAGCCAATATTTTATAATAACTATAAATGGAGATAAGCTTCAAAAATTGTGAATCACTATATTGTACACCTGTAACTTATATAATATTGTATATCAACTATACTTCAATTAAAAAAGAAATTTAAAAAAATATATAAATTCATTCATCTCAATGTAAATGTGAAAATATACTCATTGAGTGTTTCCTACTCCCAGACATTGTCAAATATGTGTTTTCTTTTACTTAATTCTTACACCAGCTCTGTAAGGTCATTACCACATGAAGAGACTGAGGCTTAAAAAAGTTATCACATGTCTAAGAAGGTGCAACTACTAAGTGTAAAGCCTAAGATTTGCACATTCATTTTTCTTAAAGGACCATCTTGACACAATAAACACCTTATACTTCCAGTTCACGTAAAAGTGTCAATTCACTGAGAATTTCTATTTCAAACTGAATTCTAGCAGCAAGAAAATTTATGTCATCCAGAAGTTAGATGAACATAAATAGGACCCCCCCATGGGCAGCTTTCTACATAAGCAAATAGATTTATAGAATTAATTATTAATCTACTCACAATGCATTATAAAATGTCAGTTGCTAATATAAGCTATAATTACATAAATATAGATATCAAGATTCCTTGTGTATTAATATTAATAAAGATGTTAAATATATTGTCTTAATTGTAAAATTCTATTTCCTTACATTGATCTTCTCCTTTACTAAAGAACAGATTAAATTCATGAAATTTAAGAACATAAGATCTGACCCAAGTTAAATAAATCCTTGAGATTAAAATACTGGGTTATTTCTATGATATTTGAAAGATAATAGGACAAGAACTAGTTGTTTCTACTTACTTTTAGTAAGTTTTTTAGAACAAATTCCTAAGGAACAACAGAAAGAGATGATAACCTTTAGCTTTGCTTTGAACCTCCTACTAGACTGCTAATATAATTAAATTGCAAAAACAAATATAAGAAGTTATTTTTATTGCCTGGGCATTGCTGAGTCAGTGACATTCACATACAGCAAAATAATATTCCCCTCTTTACTGAATATCCAAAAACAAAAATGAAAGCTCCCAAAATTTAAAACTTCATGAAATTTTTATTTTTCTCTAACATCACAACAGCTATATGACCTATTGGAATCATATACATCTAATAACATATTTATAACAGCCAATGGGGGATATTAGTGAACTCATTATATGAAAATGCCAATGAAGTTTAATTACAATGCTCAGTACTCGTGTTATTCCTAAGAAAGAATAACTGTAATTACCACGCATTAAAATATATGCAACTGCCTTGAAAAAGTGAAGTTATACGGTGGATTAAAATAATATTATTTAAATTTCTTTCCTGAACTCCCTTTCAATTATTAGGTAAAAAAGCCAAAATTGTGGGTCATTTCTGGATAGTTGTGTGTATTTAACTCTCATAGTTTATCTCTACTTTTGAAGTCTATACTTAAAGCTTATGCTTTAGTCCTCATAGCCTTAAGATCAGTCCTCTGATGTTCTAGGGTACATACACTAGGATGAACTTCAATATTCTTCAAGGTTTTCTTTGGATATCCTAGGGGGAGTAAAAAGATGTTTGGCTTTGGAGCCATTGAAATCTAGCTTTAAATCTCAGCTCTTTTAATTACTAACTCTGTACTCTAGGGCAAGGTAATTAACCATCTGAAGTTTAACATAGTATGCAAAAGGCAGGGACTGATAACTATTGTGTACCCAGTTATATGTCCTTAAAAACATCTGACACAAGTAAGGGCTCAACTATTTGTTGTATGCATCTGCAAACAAAGAAAATCCTCAGACCTGCTTGGAGGGTTATAGTGAGGAAATCAGAAATCAAGTGTAAGATATAAAGTAACATGAAAAACAAATATCATAGATTGACACATATATGTAGACTCTAGAAAAAGGGTACAGATGAACCAGTTTGCAAGGCAGAAATAGAGACACAGATGTAGAGAACAAGCATACGGACACCAAGGGGGGAAGGGGGAGTGAGATGAATTGGAAGATTGGTATTGACATATATACACTAATATGTATAAAATAGATAACTAATGAGAAACTGCTGTATAGCACAGGGAACTCTACTTCACCTCACTGTACAGTAGAAGCTAACACAACATTGTAAAACAACTATAGTCCAATTTAAAAAAAAAAAAGGAAACATAATGCATGTCAATTGGAAGTTATCACTAAGTCTCAGTTTCCCTCCTGTGCTTCTTCCTTCTGTCATGAAAACTCTTCAGACACCTAGATTTCTTGCTCTTATTCACATCTCTAATGTTAATTCATCTACATGAGTTACTTATATTTTTGGCTTTTTGGCAAGTTTTTTGATTCAAATGACTGGGTCTCTAGAGGAGTAATTCATATGGTTGTCTAAAATTGTGTTCTTTTGAAAGAGGTAGAGAAACCTTTAACAGGTATACAACATTTATATTTGGATGCTTTTTTTCAGGCAAATCTAGGTATGGTCAATAATATTAATTAAAAGTTTAGATATTTTTGGTTATGTAAAATGTTAACAATATATCTGTTTCATGTCTAACCATTAACCATTCTCTTTTTCTCATCAGTTGTTCCATTTAGAATACTTCTGGTTGCAGATATCAGAAACTACTTTCAAATCAGTTTTTTAAAATAATGGAAACTTAATATATAAAACAAATTTTAACGTTTAATTACTACTTGGGTAAGTCAACAATGTGATCAGGTGTGAGTTTTAGCCATGTTTCCTAGCTCGACGCTTTTTTAAAATTTTTTTAATTGAAATATTATTGACAAAATGTTATATTAGTTTCAGGTGTACAACATAGTGATTCAACATTTTTATAGATTATACTCCATTTAAAGTTATTATAAAATATTGGGTATATTCCCTGTGCTGAATATTACATCCTTGTAACTTATTTACTAGTATAGTTGTTTGTACCTCTTAATCCCCTTCCCCTGTCTTGCCCCTCCCTCTGTCCCTTTACCAACAGGTAGCCATTAGTTTGCTCTCTGTATCTATAAGTCTGTTTCTGTTTTGCTTTCATTAATTTGTTTTCTTTTTTAGGTTCCACATATAAGTGAATACATAGTGTTTGATTTTCTATCTGACTTATTTATAGCCTCCAAGTCCATCCATGTTGTTGTGAATGGCAAAATTTCATTATTTTATGGCTAATATTCTATTGTGTGTGTGTGTATGTATGCATATATATGTATAAAACATCTTTTTTTTATCCATTCATCTGTTGATGGACACGTAATTGTTTCCTTATCTTGGCTACTGTAAATAACGCTGCTATGAACATTGGGATGCATACATTTTTTTTTCCAATTAGTGCTTTTTTTTTTTTCTTTGGATATATATCCAGGAGTAGAAATGTTGGATCATCAAGCCTGTGATATTCTCCTCCTGTTTCTGTGTCCCCCTCTGGGTTGTGGGTCCCAATCAGATTGCTTCTTCTTCTTTCCTACCAGGTGCTATGTGGATCTTTCTTTATAGCCTTGATTGTAGAAGAGCTGTTATGCAAGTCCCCAAGTAGATTTCATCAAGAGTCATTCTATATATTTAGTTGTAGTTTTGATGTGTTTGTGAGTGGAGGTGAGTCCAGTGTCCTCCTACTTGGCCATCTTGATCTCTGTTCAACAGCTGGTTTTGGATCCTTTCTTGGAAAACTCCCATCTTACTTCTGATAGATATCTTTCTGGTGTTTCCTAAGGCTACATGCTCACATATTCAAATCTAGCAGTAAAGAGATATTAAAGTTTCATAAATGTAATTGGATTTGTAATCATGGGATGGAGCATTTCAATTGGATTATGGCAATCAGTCACATTTTTGAACATGGGCAGGGGGATTAATCTCAATAAAGCAGCATGTCTGGAAAATGTGAACTGTTATTAAGAGAAAGGCAGCCAATGAATATCAATCTCAGTCTGATTCTTTAATCACCCAATTAAAAATAACACTTCTTATTAATGACTCAATATGTCAAAGGATATAAATATGTATACTTAACTCCTCCTAAAAGGAAGGCAAAATTTGATGTTATTGCATTCAATTTCATACCCATGATCTCGGGATGATGGGGAGGCTCCTCTGTGAAATCTGGCTGTAACTTACCAAAGGATGACAACTTATTATAAAGTGATAAGTTAAATTAAGCCCAGGATATTCAATATATTTATATGGACAATGTATAAGTCAAGTGTAATAAAAACTTCCATCTGTAAACATATAATGGCCACTAGTTCATAACAGGTATAATTGTGAATTGGAAAGGAAAAACAAGCTACTCCTGAGCTGTCATTGAAGTCTAATTTTTTGGTTTTACAATCTGAGGCTTTTAGTTGTGTTTTACGAAAGAATCTGCCTTGACCATTGCACTTCATTCTTGGTGAGTCTCCTTTCCTGGAAAAGCTTTTTGAATAACTGCTTCCATCTGCATGCCATCATTCTGTTCTTGCTGTTCAAGAGGCCTCTTCTTGTTTGTTTAAGTTTTAAGGTTTAGGGATTGTTTTAAGAATTAAGCAATCACATACCCTAACAGCCTGAATTGAGCTGTCTCTGACAATAGAACCTACAGAAAAACTAAATAGGTTTCTGTTCATTTCTGATCAATTTCTGAGGTATTCAGTTGTAATTTTTAGCCAGAATGAGGCATCTGAATTTATCTTTTTAAGTATTAGATCTCTGTTCTTTGCCCATTCCTTAGGACTTCATTTTCCTGAAGTTTACCATTTTAATCTCTGCCGGGAGGAAATTTGAATTAAGTGTCAATAATTTGCACCTGTCCCTACATGGAATTCAGGCTGCATTGTCATAATGATCCTGTTTATCATAAATAGTGGTATTTAACAAGCAGAGAAGGGTTATTAGGTGGTTGTGAACAATCTATGGGGCTAGGCTTCTCCTAGAGTTCTAAATTATCCCTTTATAAATTCCCACCTCCCACAGTTTTCCAACTTTGAAAGGTTCTACATTATTTCACTCAGTTGCTTTGGTTTACAGTTGCAAGTAGAAAAAAATCTCATTGACAAAGTTACTCTATGACTCCAGTGGCCAGTTCTTTAGTGTGATTTTTTTTTAATCCTAAGAAGTTGCTAAAAGATTCAGTAAGTAGCCAGCAAACCCCAATGGTGTGAAATTGTCCTGCAAGACTGCTAATATTGTAGTCTGGGAATGCACATGATCTGTGTTACAAGGTAGGTTAATTCATAGTTTATGAGTGGAAAAGATTTACTGATTCTTCTGCTCAGGAAGATCATCACTGCTTTCACCAAGGAGGATGAAAGCAGTGTGTCAGGATATCATTTCAATTTAAACAAGTTTGGTTCAAATACTCCCTCAGTGCAAGCAGGAAGATAAATTAATTACTGTAAAACCATAAGTAAACTCATATGATGGACTCTTAGCAAATCTTCTGGACTAAGCCAAGATAAAAAGATTCATAAGAAGTTGACTGCCTCAAGTACAGGATTACAATTAACACAGGAAGAATAGTAGAGGGAGGAGGATTATGTGGCAAATGGCATAGTAGATTGAGCAACCATGAGCTTATGCCAGAGAAGGAAAAGCCTGGTAAGCAGTATTTGACAGATGTTCTGAAACCCAAATGAACAAATGTTAAGTTGACCTATGTTTTCCGTAGTAGTGAGGATCTTTGTAATTGAGATTAACAATTATCAAATATAGCTCTTCCTTGTGGACACACAGCTTGATTTCCCAAACCCCTTTGACGTTAGGTGTAACCATGTCCTCCACATCTAGTCAAAGAAAGATAAAAGTTGCCTGACTCTCTCTCCCTTTTCCCCAAACAAACTTCCCATAAAAAGTTCTTCATGCTACTTCCTCTTTCTTCTGAATGGACAGAGAAAATGATGGTGAGGTAGAAAGTCACATGTTGAAGATAATACAGTCTTTATCCTGAGTCTCTGAATATGTGAAGCAGAACACCTTATTTACCTGGATACTACCCAAGATTCTTATGTAAGCAAGAAATACATTTTTATTGCATAGAATAAGTTTGAATCTAATTGGCATTGTTACCTAGCCTACACTAATTAATACATAAATCAGTATTAATATTTGGTTGTCATATGGTAAGCAATTATGAAAATGATATCAGAGACTAGAAGGAATTCTCATGACATACATTGATTTAAAACATTTTGTAACACTATGATTTCAGTAACTCAGAGGCAAAGATTCTACTATTTCTGTAGTTCAAGGGTAAATCATAGGATAGAACCCACTGATATAGTATTTTAGTATGGGTTTACTTAATTGCTGCATGTAGCAGGATTTTAACAAAAATAACTTAGCTAGATAAGAATTGGCTTTTTCAGAGCAGAGCTATAAAGGATTGAGTCAAGGAATTAACAGCTTTGCAGAAGCATAAAATTTAACTGCCCTTGGATCCCAAAACATAGAATAGAAAGTTTTCTATCCAGTCATATTGTTTGATATGGCCTCAAAGTTGAATGACTCCTATTAAAATGAGACAGACAATGAGGAAAAAGAGGTAAATATAAAAATAATTCTAAGAACTCTTTCCTGGAAATGAATTCAGTGGAAATTACTGGCATATGGTACTAAATATAAGCAAAAAAGATCAGAAGCTTAGTGAGTTGTTTTTGAGACAAACCATGAGCCTGATATTAAAAAATCTGTGATGGTAAAAACCTGGGTAGTAAATAGAGTAAAACTGGTACAAGTTATTTCCTAATGGACCACTTCTAATGTGACCATACAAATTATGGACAAGAAAGAACTACCCAGAATATGGAGCCAGTGGCCACAGAAAACCGTGAACAAGCAAGTTCCATATAGAGAGAAGATCCAAGGTATAAAAAAGAAAATCTGGGTCACACAATGTTTTCTCAGCAGAATGGCATCACCTCTATGGATGAATGACTATTATGTGTTTATTTTGATTACTTTTATAAATAAGACATTTTATTATGTATCATCTTTTCTTGCTCTGCCATTATATATCAGAAGTGGGTAAAGTGCAGGGAGAGATAATTTGCATTTTTATTTTATAAGTAGGCCTACTATAAAAACCACATCATGGCAATATGGAAAGAACATGTTCGTACCAGAAAACTCTGTTTTTTTTAGATGAATGCAGTAATTGGATGGAACTAGTGAAGAGACTGAGTGTATTTTATCTGAATGCATGAAAAGAAGGGTACAAATGGATATCTGATGAATCGGAGTTTGCATTGTGGCAGACTGCTAACTTCATCTAAATCAGATTTCTCTTCATCCTTGGCGCACAACTAAAATATACACATTTCAGATTCATTTGTAGTTAGGTGGAACTGAGTTCTAAATAATAGAGTATGTTTCAGTTAGCTTTTGGTATATAACAAAGCACTCCTAAATTTAGTGACTTAAAACAACCATTTGTTTAGCTCATGATTCTATAAATTAATAATTTGGATGAGACTCAGCTGTGAAGTTTTCTTGATTTTGCTGGGTTCACTCATTCATCTGTGGATCTCCTTCTGGAAGTTGTTTAGCTGTCATCTGGGGTAATGGGTAATTCTGAGCCATCTGTCTCTCAGCATCCAACAGATTATCTGGGACTTCAGATAGCAGTGGAAGCAGGATCTTCCAAGAGCAGCAAGAGAAGGTAAACTCAAAGCTCACTCATTTTTTCTGGTTTCTCCCTGTGTCCCTTGTTCAAAAAAATAAAACAAAATATAATCCCATAGCAAGTCCAAATTTAAGATTCATAGAAATATAATTGACCTCATAATGGAAGAAGCTGATAATTCTCATTGCAAAGGGGACAAGCAGACAGCAGTGGGATGAATATATGTTCACAGAAAATGTATAGCAATAATACATGTCACTTTCAGACCTACTCATTAAAACTTTTTATGTCCTTCCCATGGTCATTCTCCCTTCAGTTAGCTGGATAGAGACAATTGCCTTGGGGTGTTAAATCTGGTCACAAATTCCTTGCCACTCTTTTCATCAGGATGAGAATCTCTGCTGGTCATATGAGTTTCTTGGGTAAATAAAATACAGTTGTTATGGTGTGTCCCATTTCAAGGCCTAGCCTCTAGGAGTCCTGATAACTTCAACATTTACCCTCTTGGAACCCTGAGCTTCTATGTAAAGAATTTCATCTGCCTTATTGGAGAGACAATGGAGAGATTGAGAAATTTCTGGCCAGTTTTCACCTGGTCCAGCAATCCCATCTGAGCTGTCAGACATTTGAATGTAGCCATCATGGATTTCTGGCTGGCCTTGAACTACTCTAGCTATTCCATCTGAGCTACTGGGCATGTGAATGAAGACCAAATTGAGACTGCAGATGACAACAGTCACATGGGTGAGCTCAGATGAGACCAGCAGAAGAATCTACCAGGTGAATCCAGAGGCTATAGGTAAATTATGAGAGTGTCTTTGCCTCTTTTTTTCAGCCCTTAAGTTTTGAGATAGTGTTTTATGTAGCAATAGATAACCAGAGCAAATATGGTGACCTTGGAAGATAATTGAAGATGGAAGAACCTCTACCTATTTGTGTGCCTAAATAAGTTGATGATAAACTCTAGCCACACCCCAATGCTTATAGACCTAGAGACCCCCTAAGAGAGTTATGAAAGCAAAACTAAAATGTTATCCTATTGAGCCACTTCATATGTAGTTCTATTTTATTATCTTGCAACTTAGTCTACTCTAAATAAGTCCCTACTCTTGATGGTCAGTCTATATTCCCAGATTCTGCTCAGCCATTGTCCATCCCATTCCAATATGCAGTTCACTTTCTGGTGATTTAGGACATCTCAAAATCTTCTTCTTCTCCAATAACATAGGTTATGAAGGTTTGAACACCTTATGTGTTATTGGTATTATAAAGAAAAGTCTTACCTGTGACCAAAGTGGAACACATGGAATCATTGTGAAATTGCCTACTTAAATGGTACAGTGATAGAACACTTCACACCCTCACATCAAAATGGAACAAGAAAAATTCAATTTGATTTGACACAAGAAAGACTGAAAACATTTACAGAGGCAAAGTCAAATAGAAATTCTAAAGCCTTAATTTCCATGGGAATAAAGCACTTTGGTATCACTTGGGCAATCTTCTTTACAAGAGCGATTATTCAAGCTGCACATGACTGTGCAATATTCCAAGTAAACACCAGAAAATGGTCAAATCTACAAATGTTAGTTTATTCATGAAAAGACTAATATATCATTGTATAAAATATATGCAAAAAAATTAAACCTCCATGAGAAAGAGGCTGAAGATGATGTTACATCCCAGGCACAATCTTGTCTTTGGAGAAAAGCCCTATTTCTCATAGAACAATGGAGAAATGAGACAATAGCAAACAAAATGAAAGATCAAAGTACAAGGTAGGAAATCAATGTAAACTCTTAGTACTGTAGAGTAAACCAGCACGGAAGTAGACAAGGACATACTCAAGAATTAAACACTGTCAAATCCCCAATGTAAATCTCCACAAGAGCTGGGGAGATTTGTGTCATTTCCCTGCTAAAACAGGGAAAGTCTAGAGGAAATTGGGAGAAGTCGGTCACCCTATGGATGAATGAACAAATAAATGGATAAAAGGAGTTCCTATGGGGCATAATGGAATGCACCTACATTCATAAGACTAGCTATACTATTATAAATTCAGCCTTACCCAATAGAATTTTCTTTAAGGAAGGAAATGTTATATAATCTAAAGTTTCAAATACAGTAAACACTAGGCACATGTGACTATTGAACACTTGAAGTGTGGCCAGTGCAACTTAGGAATTGATTTTTTAATTTAATTAATTTAAATGTAAATTTAAATAGCCATGTGTAGGTGTTTGGGTTGGGCTCCTACTACTTCTGAGACAGTTTACGATCACAGAGCTATTTAAATAAGATACCATCTTGTCAAGATGCAACCTACTTTTATTTAAAGGAAAATCTCTTTCCATTAGCATCTGTTCATTCATTTACCGAAATTGTATTGAGCCTATTCTTCTTACCTGATAGGGTGCTTGCTAGCAGTCTTGAGAGACCCAAAGCATTCTCTGAAGCCAAATGAAAAAGGAGATAACAGTATTATTTTGCTTCCTGTTCAGAGAACACAGTCAGATTTTAAAACATATTTTTTGCCTATGTATATACCATGAAGACTTTTCACAGTTTGGCCTCAGACGTTCATCCCAGAGTGGTTTCCAATTATTCTGCCAAATACTCCTTATATTATAGGTGAATCAGACTACTGTACTGGCAAATCATGCCCTCAGCTGTACCCAATCTATGATCTCTTCTTCCTTCATTTTCTCTCCTCCTTCTCCTCTTTTCTCTTTTTTTAAATGTTCATTTATCCTAAATTCCTCCTACTTATTCAAATGACTCTTTTCTCTACCCTGTGAAATCCTTGAAACCTACCTTAATGTCTTTTTCTAATCACTTGTTCTAAAAAAAAGAGGAAAGAAATTGGAACAAATATGTACTGGCTAAGTACTCAGAACTTTAACTTTAGTTTTTTTAGGAATATCCATACTGTTTTATATAGTTATTAACTTTAATTATTTAAAAAAATGTATAAGAACAATAGTTTTTTTTCTTTTTTTTACTATTCGCTAGATGAGGGAACCGAGCCTTAGAGAAAATTAGTAAATTGACCAAGGATACATAGCTATTAAGTATTTGTATTTCCATTCAAACATATTTTTCTGATAAGAACATCTTCATTTCGCTACCTAGTTGGCAACATCAGTACTGGCTCTTACAACCATTGCCCTTTGGGACTTTGGGGTACAATAGAGAAGAATATTCTGTCTAAGAAAAACTTATCATAGGTAATTGACCTCATATGTCTGCCAGCTTACTCATAGGTGAGGCTTTGCTCTGTCTCAAACCTGACTCAGAATAGGAAATATAATTTATGGAGATTTTATAAATGATCCTTTCCCTGTATTAAAATATTTTATCAATTACCTCTCAATTCCAAAGGTCCCATCTTGTCCCAGTGTTTTTGTACAATTCTTAATGATCAACTGGAGTCACACACAAAAGTTTGCCTTTTTGGGGGTCCCTAGAGTCACACTGCCATTCTATTATCTAATAAATCACAAGTCTATGCTACCAAATTCAGGAGGCCTATGAGACTTGTGCCTTCCAGAAAGCCAATGTTAAGGTGATTTCTCCTAAATCTTCCTTTCTGGCATCTATATATCAGAAACCATAAATTATTAAGACCTAGGACAGCAAGGGAAAACATAAATGTTTTCACTTTTTTGTTGTCTATAATCTAAGTCCAGGAGCCTAAACCAAACCCAAGCAAAAGTCTAAAAGCCCTTCAGATCTGCACTCTCTAATGTCAGACAACTTCACTATGAAACAAAGGAGTATATGAACTTACCTCTCTTGGTGTAGCTGTGACATTTGGACAGAGAGGAAAAGAAAGAATATCCAAGTTAATTTTTTCTGCCTTTAGCTCAGATCTCTTCAAATATGTGTGATTGTAAGACCTCTGTAACTCTTGCTGCTTCCCAACTTAACACAATGTCTGAGTAATCTGTGATGGTGGGGATTTCTTTTTCAGATTCTTTTCCACTAACAATTATTAAAAGATACTGAGTATAGTTCCCTGTGCTATACAGTAGGCCCTTGTTTTTTATCTATTTTATATATAATAGTTTGTATCTGTCAATCCCAAATTCCTAATATATTCCTCTCTCCACCTCCCCTTTGGTAACTATAAGTTTGTTTTCTATGTCTGTGAGTCTATTTTGGTTTTGTAAATAGGTTCATTTGTAGCATTTTTTAAAATTCCACATATAAGTGATATCATATGGTATTTATCTTTCTCTGTCTGACTTACTTCACTTAGTATGATAATATCCAAGTCCATCCATGAAGCTGCAAATGGCATTATTTCATTTATTTTTATGGCTGAGTAATAGTCCATTGTATATATTATATATACCACATCTTCTTTATCCATTCATCTGTCGATGGACATTTAGGTTGCTTCCATGTCTTGGCTATTGTAAATAGTTCTGCTCTGAACCTTGGGGTGCATGTATCTTTTTAAAATTAAAAAAAAATTATATTGGAGTATAGTTGATTAACAATGTTGGGTTAGTTTCAGGTGTACAGCAAAGTGATTCAATTATACATATACAAGTATCTATTCTTTTTCAAATTCTTTTCCTATTTAGGTTATTACAGAATACTGAGTAGAGTGGCCTTCAAATTAGAGTGTTCATCTTATATACCTAGGAGTGGAATTGCTGGGTCATATGGTAACTTTAGTTTTTTAAGTTACTGTTTTCCATAATAGCTGCACCAATTTACACTCCCACCAACAGTGTAGGAGGGTTCCATTTTTGGAATGATATTATTTTTTTAAGATGAAGTGAGGATAAAACACAATATAGGCTAAGAAAGTGAAGCATAGGTTTTTAAATTTAGCTTGATGTAGACATCTTTTCTTTTCTAAATTAGGTTAAGCTTAGTTACTCCATTATTTCTCTTTCAGTACCTAAATCCTGAAATTATCTTATTATGTATGGATAATATCTATTATATATATAATAAATGGTTGATGGTTTATAATTGTGTGGGAAAAAAAAAACCAACTCTACATGTTTTCCAGATACAGAATGTCTTCTAATGCAATACATGACTGAGACCTTTAGGGGAGGTGTTAAGGTAACCTGACAAAAGACATAAACCTTAAATTATTTTTATCCCCTTTAACTTGATTTATAAAAATTATGAAGTAAAGTAGATGTAGTTTACATTGAATATTAGCTTTCAACCATATACAAATAAGATGTGCTTAAATAAACTCCTGGAGATAATTTAACATCATTATCAAGAACAGCTGTAATTTCGTTAGTTTTGGGGATGTCTTAAAGTAGCCAACTAATTAGGTCAAAGTGTTGACAAATAAGTTGATAAATGAATATTCCAAACTATTCTACACTAGAGGGATCACATATGATACTTTTATTTTCTCTCTGGCTGCTTTAAACATTAATAACCCTGGCTAGCAGAGGAAGATGATAGAAGACTAACAGTCCCACCCATCAATAATGATGGAATTTTAGATATCATACACTAAACCATATAGATTAAAATTTAAACTGGTGAAAATGAACAAGAAAAGCTAAGAAATATGAGAAGAAAGTCAACCTAAACTCAAAATTTATATGCTTTCTTGTCTCAAGATATTTGAAGGCACTAATATTTAACATATACAGTTTTTCAGCCTTTTATAGTTTTTCTTCTGTGCCTAACAATACTAGTTTTTATAGCTCATCACTTGTGGTAAGCAAAATAATAGTTTCCCAAAGTGTTCGCATCCTAAACCCACAGCCTATAAATATTTTAGTTTACATGACAAGGGGGATTAAGATTACAAATCAAATTAAAGTTGCTAATCAGATAATGCTGAGATGGGGAAATGATCCTGGATTTTCCCAAGGAACTTAATGTAATCACCAGAGTCCATAAATGTGGAAGAGGGAAGCAGAGGTGTCAGTGTCAGAATGATGTGATGTGAGAAATACTCAAACAGCCATTGCTGGCTATGAAGACAGAAGGGTTCCACAGGCCGAGGAATGCATATATCTTCTAGAAGCCAGAAGAGGCAACAAAAGGGATTGATTCTCCCCTAAAACTTCCAAGAAGGAATACAGCTCTTCCGACACCTTGATTTTAGCCTAGTATAATCCATTTTGGACTGGTGACCTCCAGAACTGTAAGAATATTTTTATACTGTTTTAAACCACAAAGTTTGCAGTAATTTGTTACAGCAGCAAAAGAAAACTCATACATCACACTGATATTATCAGTATCCTTGATGTCTTGCCCCTTGTCATTCTCCTACAACTACCTTATCAATTTTGAACAATTCTTTTCTGATTTCTACTCTGGAATTGATATGATCTACTTTTGACAATTAAGTAATTAGGCTTTTCAAGTATATATGTATCCAGTGTGGTCTACTTTAGGAAATTTTGATACATCATTTGTCTAAATTAATATTATACAATTAATAAAATATCTTTTTTTATTTAATATTTCCTTAGCATCTTCATTACACATCAAGATGTAATAACTTGTATTTCCAAAGACAGATGTTGATATTTCACTGAGATCAAATTTAGGACTTTAACTTTATTCTTATTAACTGTTATTAATCCTTCTTAATCTTTATTTTCATGTAAAATATCAAACATAAAATGATAAATCACCCCTTTTATCATTTATTTATAAACATTCAAGAAAAAAAGTTATGTATAAACATATTGGGAAGGAGTAGAAATAGAAATAGAAAACTGTAGGTAGAAATAGAAAACTACATGCTTTAAAGATAGTTTTAAAAATGTTGAACATTTTAAAAGAACATCATAAGATATAATTACAAAAAATTTCCCAAATTATAAGAACTCAATTACCTATATAAATTAGATTTTTCAAATAAATTGTTTGAAGACAAAGCATTATATCCTTGATACTAGTTATCAACACAATAAACAAGTTTTCAATGAAAAATACTTTTATTTAAGCCCCCTTTGTAATATTAAAAGTGATAAACAGAAATTTTACAGCATGACAGTTTAGCTGTTCATTTCAAATGACAAATGGTTTCATATCAATAGCTTATCACAAAAATTAAAATGAAGTAGTGGTATGGCTAAAAGTCACAATATTTGAGAAAACCATAATCCACATGCATCTAGTTAATTTTTTTGACAAATCGAGAATCAAATTTAAAGAATTTATCTTTTACACTTATTCATATAAGTGTAAATTATATGGCAGTGTAAAATACACCTGCAACTTTCTAAATGAAATAAGGTTAATAAAACTCATAATGCACTGAGGTGTCTCATTTTTATGTGAATTATTGATAATTTGCAAGCTGATATATTAAAAGGTGTACGTTAATCTTAATTTTTTTCTGAACAGAGCAAAAGACCAAATTTAGCATTTGACATTTCTAAAATTCTGGACTTTAAAAAGAACATATATAAATATATTTTCTCTAAGTGTTTCTGAAATTCAAACACAACTGTGTTGTCTCAAATCTGTAAAGTGGACTTACCCTTCCCCTGCACCCCAGGTCTTTCTTTCTGGTGGGGGCTTTGGGGTAGTCAGTTCCCCTGGCTTATCTTAGGTGCACAGGACAGTTCTGAAGAGGCCCCCAGATGGGGCAGGGGCCTCCCGAGCCATGTTGGCTGTGGCCATTCCTTGCCTGGGCCCAAGCTATCTGATGCCTCAAGACCTGCACTGGAGGAGCTGGACTTACCTAGTGTGGCTCCAGTTCTAGGGGCAGAGTCAGGATGGTGGAGTAGGAGGAAGTGGAGGTCACATCTCCTCACAGGCTGGGGGTCCAGCCTGAGCCCCTGTGGTAGGAGCGCAGAGTCCAAGGCACTGGACTAACAGAAAACTTCAGGCCCTAGGGAATATTAATCTGTATGAGCTCTCCTGGATATCCTCATCTTGACACCAAGACCCAGCTCCACACAACTGCCTGAAAACTACAGAACTGGATGCCTCAGGCCAAACAACCAGCAAGATAAGAACATGGCTTCACCAATCAACAAAAATGAGATGATAGAGAAATATGTTACAGACGAAGGAGCAAGGTAAAAACCTACAAGAACAAATAAATGAAGAGGAAATAGGCAACCAACCTGAAAAAGAATTCATAGTAATGATAATAAAGATTATCCAAAATCTTGGGGAAAAAAATGAAGACACAGATGGAGAAGGTAAAATAAATATTTAACAAGGACCTAAAAGAACTAAACAACAAACAAATAATGATGAACAACAAAATAACTAAAATGAAAAATACACTAGAAGGAATCAATACCAGAATAACTGAGACAAAAGAACGAATAAGTGAGCTGGAAGATAGAATAGTAGAAATAACTGCCAAGGAGCATAATAAAGAAAAAAAAAAAAAGAAAAGAAATGAGGACAGTCTCAGAGACCTCTGGGACAACATTAAATGCCCAACATTCAAATAATTGGAATCGAAGAAGAGAAAGAGAAAGGGTCTGAGAAAATATTTGAAGAGATTATAGTTGAGAACTTTTCTAACATGGGAAAGGAAAAAGCCACCCCAGTTCAGGAAGCACAGAGAGTCCCATACATGATAAAGTCAAGAAGAAACATGCCGAGACATATATTAATCAAAGTAAAAAATTAAATTCAAAGAAAAAATATTAAAACAGTGAAGGAAAAGCAACAAAAAATGTACAAGGGAATCCCCATAAGGTTATCAGCTGATTTTTCAGCAGAAACTCTGCAGGCCAGAAGAGTGGCAGGATATATTTAAAATGATGCAGTGGAAAAACATACAACCAAGATTACCCAGCAGGCTTTTGTTCAGACTCAATGGAGAAATCAAAAACTTTATAGACAAGCAACAGCTAAGAGAATTCAGCATCACACAACCAGCTTTACAACAAATGTTAAAGGAACTTCTCTAGGTGGGAAACACAAGAGAAGAAAAAGACCTATAAAAACAAACCCAAAACAACTAAGAAAATGGTAATAGGAACATACATATTGATAATTACCTTAAATGTAAATTGATTAAATGCTCCAGCCAAAAAACACAGACTGGTTGGATGGATACAAAAACAAGACCTGTAATATATTGTCTACAAGAGACCCACTTCAGACCTAGAGACACATACAGACTGAAAGGGAGGGGTTAGAAAAAGACATTCCATGCAAATGGAAATCAAAAGAAAGCTGGAGTAACAGTACTCATCAGACAAAATAGACTTTAAAATAAAGACCGTTGCAAGAGGCAAAGAAGGACACTACATAATGATCAAGGGATCAATCCAAGAAGAAGATATAACATTTGTAAATATTCATGTACCAAACGTAGGAGCACCTCAATACATAAGACAGATGCTAATAGCCATAAAAGGGGAAATCAACAGTAACACAATAATAGTGGGGGACTTTAACACCCACCTACAACAATGAAAACTAATAGAAAACTAACAGAAAATTAGTAAGGAAAAACAGCCTTAAATGACACTTTAGACCAGATAGGCTTAATTGATATTATAGGACATTCCATCCGAAAGAAGCAGAATACATTTTCTTCTCAAGGGCAGATGGAACATTCTCCAGGAGAGATAACACTTTGGGTCACAAATCAAACCTCAGTAAATTTAAGAAAATTGAAATCATATCAAGCCTCTTTTTTGAGCACAATGCTATGAAATTAGAAATCGATTACAGGGAGAAAAACTCTAAAAAACACAAACTCATGGAGGCTAAACAATATGCTACTAAATAACCAAGAGATCACTGAGGAAATCAAAGAGGAAATCAAAAAATACCTAGAAACAAATGACAAATGAAAACGTGATGACCCAAAACCTATGGGATGCAGCAAAAGCAGTTCTAAGAGGGAAGTTTATAGCAATACAATCCTACCTCAAGAAACAAGAAAAATATAAACAACATAACCTTACACTTTAGACAACTAGAGAAAGAAGAACAAACAAAACCCAAAGTCAGTAGAAGGAAAGAAATCATAAAAATCAGAGCAGATGCATAGCACATGGAGATCAGCTCAGTGCTTTGTGACCACCTAGAGGTGTGGGATGGGGATAGTGGGAAGGAGACGCAAGAGGGAGGGGATATGGGGATATAGGTATATGTATAACTGATTCACTTTATTATAAAGCAGAAACTAATACACCATTGTAAAGCAATTATACTCCAATAAAGAGGTTAAGAAAATTAATAATAAAAACATATATACTAGGAGCACCAAAAAAAAATTATGAGATAAGTTGTTGATATCAGAGTAGATAAGAATATTAAATATGATAACAAAAGAATTGAAACTACAGAAAACTGTTTAAGATAATATGGATGAATATAAATTCTAGAAGGACATTTCCCTTAAAGAAAAATAAATTTCATAATAAACAGAAAAAATATCAGAGCAGAAATAAATGAAATAGAAATGAAGAAAACAATAACAAAGATCAATGAAACTAAAAGCTGGTTCTTTGAAAAGATAAACAAAATTGATAAACATTTAGCCAGACTCATCAAGAAAATAAGGGAGAGGACTCAATAAAGTTAGAAATAAAAAAGGAGAAATTACAACTGACACTGCAGAAATACAAAGGATCATGAAAGATTACTACAAGCAACTATAGGCCAATAAAATGGATAACCTGGAAGAAATGGACAAATTCTTAGAAAGGTACAATCTTCCAAGACTGAACCAGGAAGAAATCAAAAATATGAACAGACCAATCACAAGTAATGAAATTGAAACTGTGATTTAAAATCTTCCAACAAACAAAAGTCCAGGACGACATGGCTTCACAGGCAAATTCTAACTTTTAGAGAAAAGCTAATGCCCATCCTTCTTAAACTCTTCCAAAAAATTTCAAAGAAAGGAACACTCCCAAGCTTATTCTATGAGGCCACCGTCACCCTGATACCAAAATCAAAGATATAACAAAAAAAGAAAATTACTGACCAGTATCACTGATGAGCATAGACACAAAAATCCTCAACAAAATACTAGCAAACAGAATCCATCAACACATTAAAAGGATCATACACCATGATGAAGTGGGATTTACCCCAGGGATGCAAGGATTCTTCCATGTATGCAAATCAATCAATGTGATACACCATATTAACAGATTGGAAAATAAAAACCATATGATAATCCCAATAGATGCAGAAAAAGCTTTTGACAAAATTCAACACTAATTTATGATAAAAGCTCTTTAGAAAGCAGGCCCAGAGGGAACCTACCTCAACATAATAAAGGCCATATAAAACAAACCCACAACAAACATCATTCTCAATGGTGAAAAACTGAAAGCATTTCCTCTAAGATCAGGAACAAGACAAGGATGTCCACTCTCGCCACTATTATTCAGCATAGTATTGAGTTCTAGCTATGGTAATCAGAGAAGAAAAAGAATAAAACTCATACAAATTGGAAAAGAAGAATTAAAACTGTCACTCTTTGTAGATGACATGAGACTATACATATAAAATCCTAAAGATGCCACCAGAATACTTCTAGAACTAATCAATGAATTTGGTAAGGTTGTAGGATACAAAATTAATCCACAGAAATCTCTTGCATTCCTATTACTAGAAATGATAGATCAGAAAGAGAAATTAAGGAAACAATCCCATTTACCATTGCAACAAAAAGAATAAAATACCTAGGTATAAACCTACTTAAGGGGGCAAAAGACCTGTACTCAGAAAACAATAAGATACTGATGAAAGAAATCAAAGTTGACACAAACACATAGAGAGATATATCATGTTCTTGTACTGGAAGAATCAATATTGTGAAAATGACTGTACTACACAAAGCAATCTACAGATTCAATACAATCACTAATAAATTACCAATGGCATTTTTCATAGAATTAGAAAAAAAAAAATACAACTTGTATGGAAACACAATAGACCCTGAACAGCCAAAGCAATCTTGAGAAAGAAATACAGAGCTGGAGGAATCAGGCTCCCTGACTTCAGACTATACTACAAAGCTACAGTAATCAAGAGAGTATGATACTGGCACAAAAACAGAAATATAGATCAATGGAACAGATTAGAAAGTGCAGAGATAAACTCATGCACCTATGGTCACCTAATCTATGACAAAGGAGGCAAGAATACACAATGGAGAAAGACAGTGTCTTCAATAAATGGTGCCAGGATAAACTGGAGAGCTACATGTAAAAGAATGAAATTAGAACACTCCTTAACACCATGCACAAAAACAAACTCAAAATGGATTAAAGACCTAAATGTAAGGCCAGAGACTATAAGACTCTTAGAGGAAAACATAGGTAGAACACTCTGACATAAATCACAGAAGATAATTTTTGACCCACCTCCTAGAGTAATGAAAATAAAAATAAAAAGAAACAAATGGGCCCTAATTAAACTTAAGCTTTTGCCCAGCCAGTGAAACCAAAAACAAGATGAAAAGACAACCCTCAGAATGGGAGAAAATGTTTGCAAATGAAGCAACGGACAAAGAATTAATCTCCAAAATATACAAGCAGCTCATGCAGCTCAATATAACAAAAAACAAACAATCAAATCAAAAAATGGGCAGAAGATCTAAATAGACATTTCTCCAAAGAAGACATACCAAGGTCTTCTTTGGAGGTCCAAGAATCACATTAAAAGATGTTCAACATTACTAATTATTAGAGAAATGCAAATCAAAACTACAATGAGGTACTACCTCACACTGGTCAGAATGGCCATCATCAAAAAATCTACAAACAATAAATGCTGGAGAGGGTGTGGGGAAAAGGGAACACTCTTGTACTGTTGGTGGGAATGTAAATTGATACAGCCACTATGGAGAACAGTATGGAGGTTCATTAAAAAACTAAAAATAGAACTACCATATGACCCAGCAATCCCACTCCTGGGCATATACCCAGAGAAAACCATAATTACAAAAGATACATGCACCCCAATATTCATTGAAGCTCTGTTTACAATAGCCAGCACATGGAAGCAACCTATATGTCCATCAACAGAGGAGTGCATAAAGAAGATGTGGTACATATATACAATGGAATATTATTCAGCCATAAAAAGGAATAAAATTGTGCCATTTGCAGAGACGTGGATAGACCTAGGGACTCTCATACAAGTGAAGTAAGTTGGAAAGAGGAAAACAAATATCATATATTAATGTATATATGTGGAATTTAGAAAAATAGTACAGATGAACCTATTTGCAAAGCAGAAATAGAGACACAGATGTAGAGAACAAACGTATGGACACAAAATGGGGAGCGGTGGGTGAGTGGCTTGAGAAATTGGGATTAATGTATGTACCCTTCTATGTATGAAGTAGATGGCTGGTGAGGCCCTACTGTACAGCACAGAGGAAAAAATTAAAATAAAAAGAAGGTACAATCTGTTTGCAGGACATATATAAATTTAACCTTAAAAATGCATTCTGATATACATTAGGTGCAGGAAAATACTGTTTGATTCCACTTAAACAAGGTACCTAGGATAGTCAAATTCATAGAGTCAGAAAGAACATTGGTGGATACCTGGGGCTGGGGAATGGGGAGCTAGTGTTAATTGGGGACAGTTTCAGTTTAAGAAGGTGAAATATTTGGGAGATGGATGATGGTGAGTGTTGTACAGCAATGTGAATGTATTTAGTGTCACTGAACTGTACAATTAAGTATGGTTAAAATTGTATGTTTTATATTATACAACTTTTACCACAATAAAAAAAAATAAAATTTAAAGTGGATTAATAGATTTCTATTAGTTGCTTGGCAACATTGTTTTATGGTCTGCAGATGAATTTCATATTGATGATTTATTTTTAAAGTTATGTGCATGAAGTTGTTGGAAACTTGGACAGGTATAGTTAAGATCAATGAAATTTCTATGCACCTGGAGTTTATTGTTTCAAAGAAAATGATTAATAAAATTAGCATATGGTGCACAGTAAATCATTGCCAATTTGTTTCTTCCTAGTTATATTTTATATGCTCAACAATTTAAATTGTATTAACTTATTACTTTAAATTATAGTAGTGAAAATTTTATTCCAGTACTGAAATTTAATTCTGTACTTAAAAATTTGGGTTCATCATACATATCTACATACACCTATATAATATTAATATAAATATATATATATAATCTTAAGATATGTATATATACATTTACATACACACATGAATACATGTTTGTATGCATATATATAAAAACAGAAACATTTATATATGTAACAAGAGTAGTATTTCTTTTACTGGTATAATTTTAGGGATTCTAAAAATGATCTCTTTCACTATAAAATCTATTGGTAACATGCCTGAATTTCTACTATCAAAGTCTCACTTCTTTCTATTTCAAATGTTTCATGTTTTAAAGGCAAGTGCTCTAAAGCAATAACAGCAACCTATAGAGATGCCACTAATTGTTTAAACAGAATTCACCAGGTTACTTCTCTATAAAAATAGACAAGAGTCAAGAAGAGAGAGTGTAAGGAGTGGGTTCATATTATGTTTGAAGTGTGGAGATATAGGCCTAATTAAGGCACCAGAATCAAGGGACTCAACATTTTGGCTATAATTTGATATAAACTGGGCTTCTTGGTAGGGAAATCCAAAAATTGGAAAAAAAAATGCTGGGCATATACCCAGAGAAAACCATAATTACAAAAGATACATGCACCCCAATATTCATTGAAGCTCTGTTTACAATAGCCAGCACATGGAAGCAACCTATATGTCCATCAACAGAGGAGTGCATAAAGAAGATGTGGTACATATATACAATGGAATATTATTCAGCCATAAAAAGGAATAAAATTGTGCCATTTGCAGAGACGTGGATAGACCTAGGGACTCTCATACAGAGTGAAGTAAGTTGGAAAGAGGAAAACAAATATCATATATTAATGTATATATGTGGAATTTAGAAAAATAGTACAGATGAACCTATTTGCAAAGCAGAAATAGAGACACAGATGTAGAGAACAAACGTATGGACACAAAATGGGGAGCGGTGGGTGAGTGGCTTGAGAAATTGGGATTAATGTATGTACCCTTCTATGTATGAAGTAGATGGCTGGTGAGGCCCTACTGTACAGCACAGAGGAAAAAATTAAAATAAAAAGAAGGTACAATCTGTTTGCAGGACATATATAAATTTAACCTTAAAAATGCATTCTGATATACATTAGGTGCAGGAAAATACTGTTTGATTCCACTTAAACAAGGTACCTAGGATAGTCAAATTCATAGAGTCAGAAAGAACATTGGTGGATACCTGGGGCTGGGGAATGGGGAGCTAGTGTTAATTGGGGACAGTTTCAGTTTAAGAAGGTGAAATATTTGGGAGATGGATGATGGTGAGTGTTGTACAGCAATGTGAATGTATTTAGTGTCACTGAACTGTACAATTAAGTATGGTTAAAATTGTATGTTTTATATTATACAACTTTTACCACAATAAAAAAAAATAAAATTTAAAGTGGATAATAGATTTCTATTAGTTGCTTGGCAACATTGTTTTATGGTCTGCAGATGAATTTCATATTGATGATTTATTTTTAAAGTTATGTGCATGAAGTTGTTGGAAACTTGGACAGGTATAGTTAAGATCAATGAAATTTCTATGCACCTGGAGTTTATTGTTTCAAAGAAAATGATTAATAAAATTAGCATATGGTGCACAGTAAATCATTGCCAATTTGTTTCTTCCTAGTTATATTTTATATGCTCAACAATTTAAATTGTATTAACTTATTACTTTAAATTATAGTAGTGAAAATTTTATTCCAGTACTGAAATTTAATTCTGTACTTAAAAATTTGGGTTCATCATACATATCTACATACACCTATATAATATTAATATAAATATATATATATAATCTTAAGATATGTATATATACATTTACATACACACATGAATACATGTTTGTATGCATATATATAAAAACAGAAACATTTATATATGTAACAAGAGTAGTATTTCTTTTACTGGTATAATTTTAGGGATTCTAAAAATGATCTCTTTCACTATAAAATCTATTGGTAACATGCCTGAATTTCTACTATCAAAGTCTCACTTCTTTCTATTTCAAATGTTTCATGTTTTAAAGGCAAGTGCTCTAAAGCAATAACAGCAACCTATAGAGATGCCACTAATTGTTTAAACAGAATTCACCAGGTTACTTCTCTATAAAAATAGACAAGAGTCAAGAAGAGAGAGTGTAAGGAGTGGGTTCATATTATGTTTGAAGTGTGGAGATATAGGCCTAATTAAGGCACCAGAATCAAGGGACTCAACATTTTGGCTATAATTTGATATAAACTGGGCTTCTTGGTAGGGAAATCCAAAAATTGGAAAAAAAAATGAATTGATAAGGGAAGTGCAAAAGCTCTAAGGTTTTTGAGTTGTAATGTATTGGAATTAATATTTCACCACTTTCTGGTTTAAGCCTATTCTTTGATTCTGTTTTTCTGTTGAGAAAACTTTGGGTAAATTGTTAATATCAACAATCTAAAGTCCCATCTCTTTTCATGGCATTCAGTCCTATTCTTCCTCTGGTCCTTAATTAGCATTCCACCTCTGTTGCTACCTGTGAGCATTCAGCCAGAAGACCAATGACATATATGCCCCAGGTATTTTCATAATAATATTTGGCTTTGATGTTGCTGAGCATGACATCCTTTTAATTTTTTTTTAAGAGGAAAGACTTTCTGCCATTTCCTCAATCTGAAATACCCATGTCTTTATTTTTTTCCCTTCTTAGTGGAATATTTAGAATATTTTCAGTCCTAGATTACATTTCATATCTTTCCAAAGCATTAGTGTTTCCTTTTTCTTATTATACTATATGTCATTCCTCACTGTATGGCAGTAAAATGTTTATATATCTACTTCTGCTACTCATTATATATGCCACTATGGCAGGGATGTTGTCTTAGTTTTAGTGACCTTAATACAAAAAAGAGAATAAATACATACTACTTTTAAATTTAAGAATCATATTTAGGCCACCATGATTTCTTTAAATGCCCTTTCTTCATAAGACACATTTATTCTTTATCTATGTAAGCTGTCAATCTTTACTGAAATATGAATTGTCACATATCTGCATTAATGTAATTGGATCCTTGACAACTTTGTTTAGACTTTCTTTTTTCCTATATGCAGGGAAGTTCAAGTAATTATTGCTGTGCTACAAGAATGTTCTAAATTTACATTTAAAAAATGTAAGCATGTAATCAGTAGTGATTACATGCTACATATTACAGAAAACAAAATAAATAAATTGCAAAACAATTATTTTTTAAAATATTACTGTCCTGATTAGAACCAGCCTGAGGACAGGATATGCTTTCTTGTTGCTGCCTAGTGTCTTTTTGTTTCACCTTGAAAGACTCCCATTAGATTTCTTATAAGGCAAGTCTAGTGGCAAGGAAATCCCTCAGCTTTTTTTTATCTGAGAAAATCCTTATTTTTCCTTCAATTCTGAAGAACCCTTTTTTCTGGATGTAGTATTCTTTGTTAGCAGGTGTTTGTTTTGATTTGTTTTAATTTTCAGCACTTTTGAATATTTCATCCCACTTCCTTCTGGACTGTATGTTTTAGCTGAAATAACCACTGATAACCTTATGAGAGCTCCCTTACATATGATGAGTCATTATTCTCTTTCTGCTTTCATGATTCTCTTTGTTGTTGAATTTAGCAGTTCTGTGATAATGTGTCTTAGTGTGGGCCTTCTTGAATTTGTTCTAATTGGAATCCTTCCAGCTTCTTGAAACTGGATTTCCATTTCTTCCTTCAGATTTGGATTTGTGAAATTTTCAGCCATTCTTTTCTTCAAATAAGATTTCTCTCTCTCTCCCTCTTTTCTCTTTCTGGGACTCTCATTTTATATATATATGAATATTTTGATGGTATTTCATAAGTCCTTTAGGTTTTTACTTTTCTTTACTATTTTTTTCTTGTTTTCCCCCTCCAGTTCACTAATTTCAAATGATATTTTTTGAGTTCACTGATTCTTCTTGATCAAATCTACTATTCAACCCATCTAGTGAATTTTTCAAGTCAGTTATTAATACTTCAGCTATTTTTTTACAGCTAAAAAAAAAGCTGCTTCTTTTCTACAGTTTCTACCTCATTGTTGATATTTTTATTTTGTTCATGGATCATTTTCCTGATTTTATTTAGTTGTCTATCTGTGTTCTCTTGTAGTGCATTATGCTTCTTTAAAACTAATATTTTGAATTCTTTGTCAGGTAATTTGTAGACCTCTGTTTCCTTAAAGTCAGTTTATGGATATTGTTTTCCTTCGATTGGGTCACATTTTCTTATTTCTTTGTGTGCCTTACAATATTTTGTTGTGATCTGTCCATTTGAAAAAAAGTCATTCTCTCAGTCTTTTCCGACAGGCTTCATACAAAGAAAGACCACCAATCAGCCTGGCTAGAGGTTCTTGGGGCCTCTCAAACCTTTCCTGTGATTACATCTTCTCTTGGCTTATGTATATAATTTCTCATTTAGAGAGGTTTGCCAGTAGCTTTATTAAAAGCTTGTAGTCTCTTGCTCTCTCTGATGTCTGTCTGCATTGCTGCAGGTTTTTTGGTACTTCTTTAAATCACTGAGCTCTCCTTTGTTCTCACCCACCCCCGGTATCCAAAGAATGTGGTCGCCCATCACCATTAGGAGTCAAGTGAAACACAAACCAATCCTCAAGGAGGTCTCTGAAGAGCCAGAATGTTACATGAGTGTTCCACGCTTTCTTTACCCTCCCATGGGAGAAGCCACAAGTTGGGTTTCTCAGCCTAACTGTTAGCTGTGCCAGTTTGGTAGAAAAACTGACATAGTTGAAATAAAACAGTTTTCTTACTCATTCTCATGCAGATGTTCTTGGCTTTGAGCTTTCCTGGGTCACTGCAATTTCCTAACTGCATCTAGACTTCTCATAAAGGTTTTGTAGACCTTATATTGTTAAATCAGTGTTTCCAAGGAGGAACAAAGTCTGGGGCTTCCTATTTAATGGTCTTGCAAATACCTGAACTGATTTGGATTTTTATTCTAAGTGAACATGTTTAGGATAGAAGGAAAATAATAAAGGTTGCTTTTAGTTGCTAAGTTTGTGATGATTTGTTATACAGAAAAAAAAAGTTATTATGAAATGTTTTAGCTAAATAGATTCTATTTTCTGTGTATAACCAACTAAAATACTTTGCTATATTTTGATTAAGATTTTATTTTTATAGGCATTCCTTATATATTTGTAACATTAATATTTTGCCTGTTATATACGATGTAAATTACTTCTCCACTTGTCTTATTTTAATAATGGTAATTTTACACATATATTCATTCATTCATGTTGATATAATTGAGCAATTGATTTTATATCATTTCTTTTCCTTGATTTATCTTAAGAAACCACAAGGCCAAAATATAATCTCTATGAAAGAATCTCACAAACGTAATGTTTATCAACAAAACAAAATACAAAGGAGCATGTACTGATTGACTCAGCATACATAAAGTTCAAAGAGAGGGTGCACTATTCTGTGTTAGAAATAAAAATAGTGGTGTCCTTTGGAGGGACAGTGACTGGGATAGGATATAAGGGAAAAGTATCTTTTATGCCGTTATATGCTAAGGCTTGATCCAATGTTGGTTTCCCGGGTATGTTCATATGGCAAAAATTCAGCAAGCCGTACTCCAACAATCTGTGCACTTTTCTGCATGTTTGTTTTTAACAGTAATAATATATACCTTCCTATTGACATGCAGTATATAATTGTATGACTATATCACAAAATATTTCTGTATTTAGGTTGTTTTATTAAAAGTAGTGCTGCTATTAACATTTTTGTATGTTTTAAGTCAAGCTATGAATGCTTTTCTCTTTTTTATGTATCTAGTAGTTTAACTTCTGAGTCACAGGGTTTGCATTTGTTCAGCTTTGAGTGATCCTGGGAAAGAAATTTCCAAAATGGAAATATATACCCCAAGCAGCAGTACATGAACACTTCAGATATTCCAAATTTAACAAATAGTGTCAATCATTTTCATTTTAGCTATTGGGAAAAGGTGTACATAGTAATATCTCATTGAGTTTTAATTTACATTTCTCTGATGAATTGTGAAGTTGAGTACATTTTAATTTTTGTGAAGTGCCTGTTCTTATCCACTGTCATAATCTGTTGGATATTGTTGTCATTGTCATTGTTGTTGATTTGTGGATGCTCTTTATTATAAATATGAGTCTTTGTAAGATACATTCATTGTAAACAACTTCTGTCACTTTGGAACTTCCTTTTTTCACTCTCTTCATGGTGACTTTTGATGCATAGTAGTTCTTACTTAAGTATAATGAAAATTTATTTTTCCTTTTGAGCCTTATGTAATACATTTATCTCACTTTGAATAGCACTGTATTTTTACTGTTCAATAAGGTCTTTGAAAACAAGCATAATAGTCTTTTTTCTGAGACCAAGGGCTCAGGGTTTTTGACCATCTAGATTTGAATCCTACTTTTACTACTTGTTAGCTGTATTACTTTGGGGAAATTATTTAACCTTTCAACATTTGAGGTATTTTTTATCTTAAAAAAGACCCTGAAATATCTCAAAGAATAGTTTTGAGAATTAAATGAAATAATCTATGTGAAAGACATAAAACAATGCTTGGCACATAGGAAAACTGCACAATAAGTTTAAACTGTTATACATAATTTTAATTCCATATTTACAAGGTAATACAAAAACATATGAAAATTAGTTTTAGTTGTCAAAAAAAGTAAATCTGACTTTCTGACTTAGTTTTTAACAGTCATATTATGTTAAAACTCTTTTTTATAGGAGAAAGAATAGATGATGACTGAGGAAAATAAATATATTCATCAGAGCACTTAGCTGCCAGCAACAGAGCCTGACTCTGGATAATTTAAGCAGACATGGAATTCATTAAATGGATTTTAGTGAGTTTGTGTCATTGTTGGTATAGCTAAAAAAAACCTGGTAAAGAACTACAGTGTCAGAAACTACAGCCAACATCATCCTGCAGAATGTTCTGGTGAAGGCTCTACCAACCACAGTCCTACCTCCAAACATAAGATGTGCATCTTGCTCCCTGTCAGGATCTTGGAAAACTGATTCTTGCTGCACCTGCTGCTATTTTGGGAGAAAAAATCTTCTTCCACAGGACCTGCTTCTTTGGATTACTTACTTCTCACTACCTGTTACTCTCTCTCTCTCCTCTCTCTTTCTCTCTCTCTCTCTGGCTGTTCTCACTTTGGTGTGATGAAGCCAGCTGATGTATTGTAAGCTACCCCATGGAGAGTCCCATGTGGCAAGGAACTAAGGACAGCTTCTGCCCAGAGGGTCTAGGGTCCTCAGTCCAACAACCTGTGAGGAACTGAATCCTGCCAAAGCCACATAAGCCATATGAGAAGTGGATTGTTCTCCAGTTGAGCCTTGATATGATTGTGGTCCCAGCTTACCATTTGACTTCAATCTCATAAGAGATAATAAGCCATAGGAACCAAGTCTTCAATGACAAGGTTCTCTAACTACAGAAACTTTGAAATCATTATTTTTTTAAGCCTCTAAGTTTTGTGTTAATATTTATACAGTGATAGAGTACCAATACAATGCCTATGAATCTTTTTCATATTATTTTCTGACCATTAGTATTAAAGTTATTAAAAATAATAAAACCCAATTTTAATCAGAGTCCAATTAACCAGAATACTCAGATAAGTAGATTTTTTTTCCAGAACTTTATAATGTCCTATAATGAAACTATATTGAAAAAAAAAATCAGGATAAACATTCTTGTATTAGTGCTAAGGCTTCTGTATTTATGTATATAAACATCACAATTTGATATTAGAAAAATGAACTTTGGATCTTAAGAGTCTCATACCAAGTAAAGAGTAAATTTAGGGTAACAGAGTCATACATTTCTTGGGTAATAAATGTTAATAAATGCATACTAAATTAATGGAAGACTCATTTACCTCAGAGTAATAATTTTTAAAGCAAAAAGAGATATATTATAAAATAATGATCAAAATTTGAGATCAAGTAAAGTAGTTTTTGTTTTTAAATGAAATGTATTCTTCCCTCAGCTATTCTAATAAATCCCATCAAAATTCACCTATGTAATCCAGACAAAATAATTTGGTTACTACAATTAATCCATAAAGTCTTCTGTTATGGAATTCTAAATTTTTGGTTTTTTTTTTTTTGAATTAGTACATTTTCATATTAGCATTTGGAAGAACTAAACTTAACCAAATGGGATAAAAGCATTCGCCAAAATGACTACAGTGTTTTATGCTTTAAAAAACTTCAACAGTCAGTGAGTTCTTTTTTTCTTTTGTTATTTTCTTTCAATATAAAAGTATCGTTTTAGACAAGAGATTGAGACAATACAGGAAATTACTGTTCAAAAGTAACACTCTCTACCTCTAATACTAAAAAAATGACATTTATGAAATTTTAGAGTTAAACTCTCAAAAATAATAAAATCCCCATAGCATAGCATCAAAACAATGCTAACAGTATATACTGATATGCAGGATAAGCTGGCATAAAGTCTACAGTATTAAGACATGGCTTACTAAGTGAAAAGCTATTGATTAGTATTAAAGTGCTTTTAACCTTACCTTCGCAAATCAGAAAATATTTCTCCAGTGTTTTTATTCTGTAGAAAAGTTTAGCTATTTCAAGTTGATGGTCTTTTGTATCTTTCAGATAGAAGGTCATTGATAACTAAACAATATCTCAAAAAACTAACAGACATCTTAATAAATCAATGCATTTTAGGCTGGGATAGCCAAAAATCCAATACCTTTTGCAAAATAACCATTTAAAATGCATCCTATTTAACATGATACTTATGTATGATATTGAGATAGTTAATTTTGTTATTAACTTATAGAATGAAGAGGTTTAGAAGGTTATACATTGGTATAATAACTGAGAGTAATTTATTAACTATGAGCTCCTCATTTATATGATGTTATTTGGTGATACATGCTGAGTTAGAGAGAGAAAGAATGCATGGCTTCCAGACTTAAAGATCTCACTATAAGTACATACAGTTCAGCATTGTGGAGTCAGCCTCCAAGATGGCCTACAGTAATTCCCAACTGCTGGTATTCATGCTTCTATACAATCCCCTCCCACACTGAATAGGTCTGTCAATAAGCTACTGTGAATATGGCAATGCTAGGTCATAACAGATAGTACAACTTTCTCCTTGCTTTTTGGGATTGCTTGCTCTAGAAGAAACTAGCTGCCATGGTGTGAGGTCACTAAAAGTAGATCTATGTGGTAAAGTTCTGAGACATTTTGACAATTTCCAGTAAGAAACAGAAGCCTCCTACTAACAATCATGTGAATGAGCCACCTTAGAAGATCATCCAGCCAAGGTTAAGCTTTCAGATAATTACCACCCCAGCAGTCTTCTTAGCTTGAACCTCATGAGAAATCCCCCAGCCAAGACTAATCAGTTATGCTGCTCTGAATTTCTGACCTACAGAGAATGTGTGACATAATACAAAGTATAATTGGGTTAAGCCTCTACATTTTGAGAGTAATTTGTTATGCAGCAATAAATAACTAATATGAACAGAACAGCCTATATATAAAAAAAAGAGAGACCCTAGTATTCCAGTACTAACTTAAATGAGTTTATATGTATGCCTGTGGATGCATGGGAAAGAATATATACATATTCAAAACAATTCCAAGAGAGCATACATAAGGAAAATGTGTGAAGTGAGCACATCTTATTTCCAAAATAGAAAGCAATGTGTGTTATGAATTTTCAAAGAAATAATGGACACAATAAATTCCTCTCACACACACCATCATGCCAAAGACTGTTAAATATGGATTCTTGCCCACTGATGCACAGTAGGATAAAAATTAGAGGATGTTTAACCAGGTGTCTCCAGGGCTGTCCACCACTGCTGTCAACCAAAACAGTTCAAATGGCTCCTCTCAGACTGTTTGCATTAATGAATAGATGATGTCTAAAACCATATGGGATTCTGTACTCGCCTTAATTAAAATTAATTGCCCCATGAATGATTAAGGCTTAATCTGAATTTTTCATACTTTCTATATTACTGAGATACCAAACAATGGAACTCATCTACATCTTATGTTACTCTTTCAATCTCCATTAAATAAGTAATTAATTACTGCATCTGTTTTCTTCCACTAAATATGACTAATTGCTCATTTTTAAGCATTAAATATTTACTGCAGAAATTTACTGGAAGAAATTTCTGGCATCTCTAATAATTTAAACTTTGCTTGGAACCATAAGTAATAACTATCTGATACTAGAGACAGTTCTAGAATAGATTGGCTTGCTTTAACTGTCAATAAGAAGGCGTATGCAATTCTTCAATCAATTTTGGAAATTAAAAAATAACAGATGTAAAGTACATTTAGTATTTCTGCAAAGCAATCCTTTTCAAAAATATTTAATTTTTTCTTCTGCTATATAACTTTGGAAAACTATCATTTCTATATTTTCCTTATAAAATAATCATTTTCAAAAAATGTTTACTTCCATACTCAAGAGATAATGCCTTCCAAATTAGTAAATTTATTTAAAAAAAAAAATTCTCATTCTGGGAAAGCTACCATAACAATCATCTCCTCTTACAAAACAATGTTCAGGACTACAAAGGAGTTTTCTGATAGAGCCTGGACTGGGTTTTATGTCCCTTGAGAGACACGGCCTCCTTATCATGGAGCTGTAGTGGCTATTAACACTTACAAAATAGTAATTGGTTCTAGGACTTAAATTTTGGGTCAATTAGTGGTAAATGTCTTTTCAAACATATTTTAAACAAATTGTATTATTTAAGTAAACTAGTCAAATATATCACTTTGGCTCATTAGTTCAGTACTCTCAAACTCAGTCAACCAATTTCGATTATAGCTCATTTATAAGAAAGCTAATGAGACCAAGATTTAAGTCTTTATTTGAGCATGTTAATTTTGTACACATACAAACTCAGCCCCCATCACCCAGTTTTGCTAATGTGTACCAATTTTCATGAACAAAACGGATATCTGAGAAGAGATAAAACATGGCCCATAATCTTTCAAGAGAAACCCACATATCATGCTTTAAAAGGATGGGTCACACCTCCTAGAGAAATGGAAATAAAAACAAAAATAAACAAATGGGACCTAATGAAACTTAAAAGCTTTTGCATAGCAAAGGAAACCATAAACAAGACCAAAAGACAACCCTCAGAATGGGAGAAAATATTTGCAAATGAAGCAACTGACAAAAGATTAGTCTTAAAAATTTATAAGCAGATCATGCAGCTCAATAACAAAAAAAAAAAACAACCCAATCCAAAAATGGGCAGAAGATCTAAATAGACATTTCTCCAAAGAATATATACAGATTGCCAACAAACACATGAAAGAATGCTCAACATCATTAATCATTAGAGAAATGCAAATCAAAACTACAATGAGATATCATCTCACACCGGTCAGAATGGCCATCATCAAAAAATCTAGAAACAATAAATGCTGGAGAGGGTATGGAGAAAAGGG